>NW_012116166.1:2727321-2744740 GCF_000951035.1 Colobus angolensis palliatus
AAGAAAGAAGAAAGAAGAAAGAAGAAAGAAGAAAAAGAAGAAAGAAGAAGAAGAAGAAGAACGAGTTATGTCCAAGAGTCAGGAAAACTGAATGTCGCAGGATTCCCAGTGGAATCCTCTGAGGGACAAAAGAGAGGTGAGGGCCCACGGTCCTGCTTCCCCACAGGTGAGGAAGCTTTCGGTCATATTGTTGGTAGCAAAGACTCACTTTCAGCTCCGGAAGCTTTGGCTGGCAGCTGGGAAAGCAATGCAATCTGGAAGTTCTGGGAGACCGAGGCAGTGACATATAATGGGCAGACGTGCATCAAAGGGAGGAGGCCGAAGTTCTATAGGGCGCCTACTGCCAAGGGAGCCTGTGGGGGAGATTCTGCTGTTCACACAGTTGAAAACAATTCTCTACATGCTGCAGCTTCCAATTCTCTACACAGCTGATGACAGGGCTTCTCTTCCTATTTGTTTGTTTGTTTGTTTGTTTGAGACAGGGTCTAACTCTCTTACCCAGGTGCAAGTGACCAGTGGTGTGATCATAGCTCATAGCTCACTGCAGCCTCAAACTCCTGGACTCAAGTGATCCTCCTGCCTCAGCTTCCTGAGTACCTGTGCATGCCATTATATCAGGCTAATTTTTTATTTTTTATAGAGAAGGTATATTAGTCTGTTCTCATACTGCTGATAAAGACATATCCAAGACTAGGTTATTTATAAAGAAAAAGGGTTTAAGGGACTCACAGTTCTTTGTGACTGGGGAGGCCTCACAATCCTGGCTGGTGGAAGGTGAAAGGCACGTCTTACATGGCAGCAGACAAGAGAGGGAATGAGAGCCACGAGAAAAGGGAAACCCCTCACAGAACCATCAGATGTCATGGGGCTTATTCACTACCACGAGAAGCGTGTGGGGAAACCACCCTTATGATTCATAAGGGTGGTTTATGAATTCAGTGATCTCCCACTGGGTCCCTCTCACAATACGTGGGAATTATGAGAGTGACAATTCAAGACGAGATTGAGATGGGGACACAGCCAAACCATATCAGATGTGGTCTCACTGTGTGGCCCAGACTAGTCCTGAACCCCTGGCCTTAGGGGTCCTCCCAACTCAGCCCCACAAAGCGCTGGAGTTACAGGCATGATACACCTGTCTGGCTTCTCACTAGCTCCTTGACTGACTTTATGTAAGCCCCAGCCCTCTGCAGGCCTAAGGTTCCCCATCTGTGCCACGAGGGGTAACACTAGGTAGTCCCTATGGGCCCTAGCAACACTGACAGTTGTGGGACCTCTTGGAAGGAGGTCCTGGTCTCTGAGTGGTGTTTCTAAGAAAGTGTGGGAGTCACAGGAGAAGAGTCCCTGAGCAGACCAGGGTCATGCTGGGCAATGCTGTTGGAAGGACACTCAGCCCCTTTGGCCTTTCTCCAGGCTGGTGGGGAGATGCCCCTGGTGGCCCCAACAGGGATCTTTCTGTCTGGCTGCAGTGCAGGGAGCAACTGTTCTGAGAGGAAGAGAGGCCATTGGCAAGCCAGGGTGACTGGCAGGCCCTACTCCTTATTGGGAGAAGGGCTTCCTCGGCAGCTGGAACGGGTGTGCTTATTGTGTGTGTGAATGTATGGGACCTTGCCTACAGCTTCACCCAGATGCTTGAGAAGCACCCCACACTTGGACACTTCCTTCCAGAATCAAGGCTCTGGATGGGGCTGACCCCTAGCCCCTTTGTGTTGGTAGGAACAGAAAGCAGTGCTTTCTGTACATGGACCCTTGAAGGGGCTGTAATCCTCATGAGGGCAGCAATCAATGCATTCCTAGCTCCTGGCACAGTGACTAGCACAGAGTAGGCCCTCAAGATATTGTACAGTAGTGATTGGAGAGATGATAAAATAGACAGATGGATGAATGGATGAACAAATGCATGAAGTAAACAACTCTTTGAGCTTGACAAGCTCGGCTATTGATGGGGACCTGAGAGCCATGATTGTGGCCCTGGTGATCAGAAAGGGTTAATAGATCTTTGGACGTATTAGCTGCGCACTGAGAAAACAGTTCTCTCACTCAGGGAAACTGCCCTTTGGCTCAGGGTGGGATGCTACTGCTTGGGGTTACCAAGCC
The DNA here is from genome assembly GCF_000951035.1 of Colobus angolensis palliatus. Classification (NCBI taxonomy): domain Eukaryota; kingdom Metazoa; phylum Chordata; class Mammalia; order Primates; family Cercopithecidae; genus Colobus; species Colobus angolensis. Next base: position 2,729,419 of record NW_012116166.1, read on the forward strand.
TTTTATGCATCTGGAATCAACAGTCAGCCCTGTCCAACCATAAGCCCTGTGTGTTCCAAGCAGTCCAGTCTCACCCCCTGCTACCTTATCTCCAACGCTGCCTCTTCCTACCTCCCCTGATGTCCTTCCCTCCTGCCCTCCTACCCATCATTCCAGGGCTATGTCAAGCCTCATGTCCCCCAGCAAGGTTGGGCTCCACCTCCCGTACTCTGCTGCAAGAGGTGAGCAACAGCTGGAAGGACCTCCTCTCCCCTGCTCCTTGTGGACTCAGGCAGATAACGCCTCTTAGCTGTCGTGTTATTTACACTCTCAAATCCCCCAGCAGCGGGAGGATAAGGGATCAGTGGTAAGAAAGCTGTTAGTGAAGGTGCTGTGTGTTTAGTCTGGGTGTAGTGGAAAATGTGGCTTCCCCGATGGCCCTGCGGTTGCGATTTCTTTCCCTGCGATGTTACAGCACTCCTGATTAAATAAAAGTGTGCGAATCTCTTTCCACATGGATATATGTCTATGCAAAGTATGGTTCAGAGAATGTGTGAAGACCCTGGAGACATAGCCCGGAATGCCCTCCAGCTTCTCTCTGCCAATCCATGTCCAGCCTTCGGGATTAGCTCTCTTTTTCTGTTCTTTAATAAAGCCTTCCAGAGCCACACAGGTCTCCCTCCTCCCTGATTCATCATCATTTCTCAAGTCTGCACCTTGCAGAACTTTCCTCTTTGTTTGTATGTTCTAATTTAGCCTTCTGCAGCTTAGGAATTCGTCTTTTCTCTCAGATCAAAACTACTTTAGAGACACAGTCTTGGTTGGGTGTGGTGGCTCATACCCGTCATCCCAGCACTTTGGAGGCCGAGGCAGGAGAATTGCTTGAGGCCAGGAGTTTGAGACCAGCCTAGGAAACATAGCCAGACCCCACCTCTACAAAAATATTTAAAAATTAGCTGGGCATGATGGCATGTGCCTCTAGTCCCAGCTACTTAGGAGACTGAGGTGGGAGGATTGCTTGAGCCCAGCAGGCAAGTGTCTAACTTTGTTGTTGTGGCTGGAATTCAGTGGCCATGATTGTGCCACTGCATGCACAGTCTTAGGCATTCTGAGAAGGCCCAAGAAATATGCTAAGTTGATTCATTTTCAGCAATCTTGACATTGGTAGGAACAGAAAATGCTTTCTGTACATGGACCCTTAAAGGGACTGTGATCCTCATGAGGGCAGCAACCAATGCATTTCTAGGTCCTAGCACAGTGCCTGGCACAGAATAGATTCTCAAAATATTGTAGAATAGTGAATGAAGGGATGAATTAGTAGACGAATGGATGAATGGATGGATGGACAGATGAATAAATCAATGAAGTAAACAACTCTTCAAGCTTGACAAGCTCGGCTATTGATGGAGACCCTAGAGCCATGATTGTGGCCCTGGTGGTCAGAAATGGTTAATAGATCTTTGGGAGTATTAGCTGGACACTGAGAAAGCAGTTCTCTCATTCAGGGAAAACAACTCATTGGCTCAGGGTGGGATGCTATTGCTTGGGGTTACCAAGCCTTTTACGCATCTAGAATTAACAGCCAGCCCCAGCCAACCATAAGCCCTCTGTCTCAAGCAGCCCAGTCTCATCCCTGCTATCTTTCTCACCTCCAACTCTGCATCTTCCCATCTTCCCTGATGACCTTCCCTCCTGCCCTCCTACCCGTCATTTCAGGGCTGTGTCAAGCCTCACGTCCCCTAGCAAGCCTTTGCTGTTGACACTAGGTAATACAAGTCTTCTCCCACTTGATGCCCAAGGAACTTTCATTGTTTGTACCACATAACTTGATGTCTGAAATATCAGTATTTTTCACACTGCAGTGGAAAGGTGTTTGGGCTAATATCTTCATTTATACCAGAAACATACACTGAGCTCATACGTATCAGTCAATCAGACAAGATCCTCTGTATACTTCCTCTAACCCCCCAATCACCACTGCCCTCCTGGAGCTTACATTTAGTCTGTTTGGATCCCACCTCTGCCACTTAATAGCTGTGTATATTTGGGCAAGTTACAAGCTATTTCTAAGACTGAGTTTTATCATCCATAACATCTAGCTGACAACTTCTCGGAAACAGATTGCCCAAGTCTTGTTAATGTGAATACCCTCTGCTTATTCTAGTTCCGTCTCTGGATGGAAGAAATTTTGATGGACAACTAAGTTGCTTCAGTGTTCTATAGAGGCAAGAAGGGGAGTGGAAATCCCATAACTGGGTCCCAGCGTGGGCTGGTTAGTGAGAATGTGCTGCCACCACGTTCTATTGCATGTTAGTCACATAAGTCCTAAGGTCAACCTTCTGGAGAGGAAGACAAATGAATTCAGAATCAGGTGGACAAATGCATGTAACAGAAAGAGTAACTGACATAAAAGCACCTTTTGAAAACCAACCCAAAAAGCCATGGAGTTTCCTTCCTTCCTCTCTTTTTGTCTTCCTTTCCCCTTCTGGTACTTGATATAATTCCCCCTATTAAGTATCATTTTTAAAAAGGCTCTCCTGACCAGCCAACTTCTAAAGGATGGTCATAAGCTGGTAAGCAATGAAACAATTGTACCTTCTAGAAATTAATTATGGGTTCAACACAGCCTGCTTTTTGCCTACCTGTAAAATAGTGTGTGGATGGAGAGTATCATCAGTATTGCATAGTATTTAATATGCAGTCTTGTAGTCCAAGACACACTTGTCAACATTATGTAATAATCTATGATCAAAACACTAAAACTTGTCAACTTCAGGAGTCAGTTGCATTCTAACTATACAACTGAAACTCATTTAAAAGTATATGAAAATCAAGAGGATGAGATTCAATTAAAATTAATTGAAAGTATGGAAAAATGATTTGCAATGATATAAATCAGTACTTATTGCTTACTTTAGCTTATTCTATAAGGGACTCTCTAAGAACAACCAAAAAGATTTCTAAATGTGCAAAGGACAAATAACTTGACTCTGTCCACACATATCTTGAAAATTTAAGAGGAGCTATGATACATTTTTCCTTCCACATCCTTAACCAGCCCTTTCCACCATTGCTACTTTTCTGGACTGAGGCATAGCAGAAATCCAATTGGAAAGATGTTTCCTTTTTTTTCTTTTTTAACTTTTGAGTGTGCATGCAATTTCACTGATAGCAGGATCTCAGCAGAGAAATTAACTTCAATAATCTATGGATTACAAGACATATCAAACCTTCAAAGCAATCCGATGTTAGATCTATTCTCAGAAGGGTTTAAATGGCTTTAATAGTTAACAGCAAATGATAGAATGCATTTTCCCAACTAAATCAAGATCAGTTGGTGTTACTCTCCCATTCTCAGAGCCACTTAATTATGGCAAGCATGGTCTCCATCACCCATGGTGAAGCTCTTGAAGTGCTCATCCCCCGGGGATGCCTGGTCTTGCTTCCTGGCCTAGCAGGCATGGCAGGTTCCAGGCAATACCGAAGGGCCTGGTTACACTGTCCTGGGCGGCCTGCTCCAGCATGCCATCACTCACACCCTTCATTGTCAATTGAACTATTGATCCTCAGCTTCCTAACCTGGAGAGTTCATTCCCTGAAAGGATTAACAAGGACATGTTTTAGGTGGCAGCCTTCTGGGGAAAAACTCCATCCCTGGAAGACCGGCTATGGGAGAGGTGCTTGCATAGCTAAACGAGTCAAGGCATCCTTTATGAGAGATGAGGGAGAAGCCCAGAGCCTGCATGCATGCAAACCCTTTCTGACCTGCTTATTCCCCATTAAATGTGCAGCCTGCAGCAGTGCAGTGCTCCGTCTGAGATCCAGAAGGTTAAGTTGAAGTTGCTTCTGTAATTGGTGCATTAAAAAGGCACTTCTGTTTACTAACATCTTGCAATCAGTTGGTGCATGCATGGCCTTGCCACTTGTGGCACTCTTCTTCGTCTTGTGGGAGTCCCCCTAGATCTCATAGGCCCCAGCTGCGAAGTGCATTCAGTCTTCATCCTGGAGCAACACATGGCTTTCCAGGGAGCTCCCTCAGGCGGCAGCTGTGCTTTGAATCACAGATGCACCTGCTGGATGGAGGTCGAATTGTTAGGCGCTGATCTTTACTGGCTCGTGTGGTGGTCTGGGGGTCATTCTGGCAGACAGCACCCTAGCAGAATAAGCAGGGTGTTCTGTCGCCTAACTGTGAGCATCACCATGGCAGTGGCATGCCAGGTGCGGTCCTGAACCCAGAGTCTCTTTAGATACATATGTACTCCTGACTGCATTAGTAGGAATCGAGTGTCCTGGTCACCATGGTCATTGAGAGGAACAAGGTCCTGCCTGTTTGGTCCCAGTTGACCCCTTTGAGGAGGAGACTGGCAGTCTCAGGCCAGCCAATGGTGAGAAGCAAGAGGATGGGAGGTCCTGAAGCACATGAGGTGGCAGTTTCCCATTGTGAGGCATATGCAACTCTCCGGGAGTTGCACACAAACATCATGGGAAATGCGTTCCTGTTTCCATTCTTTTTTTTTTTTTTTTTTTGAGACGGAGTCTCGCTCTGTCGCCCAGGCTGGAGCGCAGTGGCTGGACCTCAGCTCACTGCAAGCTCCGCCTCCCGGGTTTACGCCATTCTCCTGCCTCAGCCTCCCGAGTAGCTGGGACTACAGGCGCCCGCCACCTCGCCCAGCTATTTTTTTTGTATTTTTTTAGTAGAGACGGGGTTTCACCGTGTTAGCCAGGATGGTCTCGATCTCCTGACCTCGTGATCCGCCCGTCTCGGCCTCCCAAAGTGCTGGGATTACAGGCTTGAGCCACCGCGCCCGGCCCCTGTTTCCATTCTTTTCTCATTTTTCTGATCCAAACCAAGAGGAAACTATCAGTTGGGTGCTGCTCTGCCTTTAACACCTCTCCAACATTTGCTCATCACAGTTTTTAACCCAGAGAGAGAAGGTCTTAGTCCCAGAAACTTTTCAGGCAATTGCTTCTAGCTGGTGTTTAAAAACACTCTCATGGTTTCATTGTTTTATTTGTGTGAATATTTTCTAATTATGTTGAGTACTCCTGGGCTTCCATTTATGGTTCAGTTATAGAGCTTCCTTTTATAATAATTTTTTTTAAAAATAAAAAAGAACTAGTTATCTTTTTAAGTAAGGAAATAATAGTACAAGTGACGTGAGAATATGGCAAAGGTCATAGAGGCATTCTAAAGACAAGCACGGTTCGGAAACACTGGGATGTGAGATGCGGCCGAAAGAATAGAGCTATTAAGACTTGGTGAAAGAGAGCTGGAATGTTTCTGAATGTGCTGGAGAATCCCCAAGAGACCTGAGAAGTGAGATTTGGAGAAAGTTGGAGAACATTAGATTTTGGTTCTCAATAGGAAGGAACCTCCTATTAATGATCACCTTCCAACCCTAGGGCCATGCTGGGGAGAGCTCTTTGCCTTGGTTACAACCATCTGCATTTGCATCTGCTCTTTGCATTGGATGCAACTATCTGCATGGTTTCCATGGAGGAAAGGCTCTGCATTGCCCCGAGGTCACTCTGATTCCAGGATTCTGTGCAGACCATGAAGGGCAGCGATGTTGACTCTTGCTGCTGGAGATAGCATCAGTAGAGTCACACTTTGGTTTAAGAAATTGCTCGAACAATGAGAAGAGGGTTTTCTTTTCTTTTGATTATTTTCTTTTGAAGTTGAGAAGTCCACCCACAACCCTTTTTTTCTTGAACTGTTGTTGCTGTTGAAACCAATTACCTCCTTCTATTGGCAGCCCCCAGGTTACGGATGTTTGAGAATGGAGTGCAAACGGTTTATTTGGGGGTGATCTCAGGAAGCACAGGTAGTGGGGAGAAAAATGAAGCAAGGACAGGAAGTAAAGCAAAAAGAAGGGTGTGTTGTGTTCCCAAGCTGTTCACCATAGTGAACAGCACTGGGGGACAAGGTAGAGCTTGCCTTAGAGTTCGACCAGCGGAGCAGCAAGGAAGCTGGGGTGTTTATTCTTCAACTCTGTATCCATCATTGATAGAGGGTCGCTTCTAGTGGAATTAACCCTCTGGCACATCCAGCCTGCCCTGTATGCAGCCTGAGTGTGTTTCCATCACTAAAAAAATGTTTGCAGACAGAAAGTCCCAGGGATTCCCTCTATGCAGCCTTTGGTGTCTAGGGGTACATGCGGAGGGGGTTATGAGCAGGGCACTTCTAGCATCTGCCCCCAGAGGGTTGTTTTTAAATATGGTAAAATGCTGATTATATTTAGAACCAGCCTACTGGGCTCCATTCCGATGATCCTCTTTTGTTCTGGTGACTCTTAACGTGTGGTGGCTAGAGAGAGCTGGGCCTCTGCCTCCTTCTCTCCAGCAGGCCTGGGCCATGTTGATGTTGGCCATGTCAACCCATGGAGGTTCTTCATGGGCTCTGATCCTGGTGAGTGTGATCCTTGACCCCCTCAGTGGAGGGAGACTTGGTGGGCATCCTTCTGGCATCCGTCAGTGTTGGACATGGAGTTGAAGAGTGAATACCCAAGTGCTGTTGTCCTCACATTCTGGCTGACTTGTGGTCAGGGGTAGCTTGGCAGCTGCCTTATGGTCAAGCTTGTTCCTCCTGGGACCCCTCTTCCTAGGGCACTTGGGCCCTGGTATCCTGGACAAAGGAGAGTGGGAGACATGCACATTTTCTGAGGCTTCCAATGCCTTTCAGCATGGCTTTCTTGGCCTTCAAAGCCTTTGTCTTGCCTTTGTTTGGGGAAAGCAAGAGATTCTTTCTTTGTGTTTCATCCTGTCTCCGTAAAAAGGTCCTGTGGATTTTAACCTCTTTTTTCTCTATGTGTGCTATGAGCTTTCACTGCAGCCTGCGGCCCACTTGCAGAACTGGAAGTAAGCACCCATTGTTTCAGTCCCAGGAGGAGTGGAGACATGGGGCAGAAGACTGGAGTCCAGGTCTCACTGTACTGTGACCTCACAGAGCCCCTTTCACTCTCTGGGGCCAGTTTCCCCAGCTGCAGAGTGAGAGGCTTGGACTTGACTGCTTCAGAGGATGCTTCCAGTCCTGGTGTTTATTTTCTGTGGTTCCCATTTATAAAACGAAGCCTCTTAGATGTCCAGCTGTTGAAGGGAAGGCCAGTCCTTGGGAAGGATGGTTGCTAACCTTCCCAGGTGGCAAGAAACTGGCAAGGGGCAAAGGGTACCTGCAGGAGGGAGAAGACCAAGGACTCCTGGTGTGGCCTGAATCACACTGGCCTGTGTAGGGCCCAGATGTGTATGGATAGGAGAGCCCAGCACAGCTGGCCTGCTTCCCAGACTGTTGGATCAATGTCAACAGACAACTGATCATTCAAAAGGATGATGAAGACAAATGCCACCCACTCATTTGGTAGAAGAGAATTCAGACCAGAAGTAGATACCAACAGAGGAAAACTGGCCATTTTTCTTATAAAGCAATGGTTATGTTTGAGATGTCAGGGCAGGGATCCGAGGGTGTCCTTACTGTTCACATTTGTGCAGGACTGCCACTACCTTTTCTCCCAGGCTGTTTGTATTAGTCTGTGCTCATGCTGCTAATAAAGACATATCCGAGACTGGGTAATTTTAAAGGCAAGAGGTTTGATGGTCTTACAGTTCTGCATGGCTGGGGAGGCCTCATAATCATGGCAGAAGGCAAAGGAGAAGCAAAGGCATGTCTTACATGACGGCAGGTGAAAGAGCTTGTGCAGGGGAACTCCTGTTCATAAAACCATCAGATCTTGTGAGATTTATTCACTACCATGAGAACAGTATGGGGGAAACTGCCCCCATGATTCAATTATTTCCACCTGGTCCCGCCCTTGACACGTGGGGATTATTACAATTCAAGGTGAGACTTGGGTGGGGACACAGCCAAACCCTGTCACTGTTCCTCAGCCACCCCATTCCACTGTTCCACAGTGTCTTTTCTCTCTGAGTCAGAGCCAGCTTTGATGGGCTGCTGGAGCAATTTGAGAAAATAAAAATAGTTTGTGTTGGACTTTTAATCGCCAACTATAATTTTATTGAAGGACAAGAGAAGCACATCTCTCGGAAAGGGGCACTGCCCTTCAGAATTCCTTTTCAACTCTATGAAGGTGGCCTTGGAAAACTTCCTCGGTGCAGTTTGGAAAGCTTAGTACTCACGTGCTAACTCGGTATGGGTATGTTTCTCCTGCACTTTGGAAATCGTCTGAATATTTATAAATTTAAGTATTTATTTTCATATTAAAATTAAAGCTCTATTGTCTTGCAACTAACCTGCCTTGTTCTGCCACTCCAAAACAAAACCTTCTCTAGTGTGATAACCTTTATTTATAGATGGCAATAAGCATATTTAGCAATATTATTATTCATGACCCTTGCACTAAATATCATAATCAGAATACAGATGTGCAGAGTAATTTCCATGCACAAGTCACTATGCATGAAATTCTTGCAAAGCAAAAATAGCATCCATTTTGGGATAAATTATCCATTGGTGTTGCATAAAGGTATCAAGGCAGCACAAAGTGTTTCAAGTAGTAGGATATGGAGAGACTGTTTAAATTAAGGGGTACCCAACACCCCAGGAATGCAGTGGGATTTTTTTTTTCCATTTTCCCCCTTCTGGAAACTTATTTGATCACCTTTCTTTGTTAGGCCCATTTTTCGGATGTGGAAAGAAAATGGGTCAGGCATGTGGGTGTCCGGATAAAAAGTGTGGCTGGATGAACCAAGGCCTCCTTTGCTCTAAACCCCATCTCTGAATATCTTCTTTATTTTTGTCAGGCTAAAGATGCAGATTATCAGATAAGCAGCACACCCAGGCTCAGCTCACTAATTGACTGAACAAGACGTGGTCACAGTTTATACACCATTCCATAATGGATTTTCATGTTTGTGAATCCTAACTGGCTGTGGAAATGAAAAGCAAATGTCTCATAATCACAAATATCTTCTGGGTTTTTTTTTTTTCCTAAGCCCAAAGATTAAATCAACTTTACCCCCCATTTGCCAGCAAGTTCATGGTTATAGAAGGGTGATAAATGATGGGGTGATGGACATATCCGCTGTGCTACTGTTTAGCAAATTCTTGTAAGTGATTGCTAGATATAGCACATTTCTCACTTAGGTGTTACATGAATAATTGGTATATTAAAGAAAGTGTGAAATAAACAGGTATAAAACTTGAAATGCATTTATTATTTTCTGAGGTTTTTCACATTCATACCATTAGAAGCCATCATCGAGTCCAGCATCTTCTCCCATATACCTGGAGCTGAACCCTTCACTAGACCTCTTGTAAAAAGATCTTTCGTGCAAACGCTATCAGGTATTTAGAACGAAAGTGTGGCAGATCAGAGAGAAGAGGCTGTGTGAAAACCATCAAACTGGTCAGAAATACCCACATTGGAGGCCTCCCTCGCTCAGGTTTCTTTCTCTTCCCTCTCCCAGCTCCTGCTGGTTTTCTGCTTGTGAGTATCAGATCCAATTCCAGGCCAACTCCAGCTTCCTTGGGCTGTGATCAAAATACTTTGTGGGCAGTAAGTCTCTGAGCAGTGAGGGAGAAGCCTCATGAGGCTGACTTCAGGGAACTCTGAGGTCTTCACTAAGAGGCCGTCCGCTGTGCTGGGGGTAAACTGCCCGATTTTTCAGACAGGAAGAGATTTGGGGCAGGTTCTCCAAATCTTCTGGCTAGCTCTTGTGAATTCAGCAGCAGACAGGCCACACCCAGCCAGCAGCCCTCAGGCCTGGCTCTTATGAATGGCTTCTACTTTCTGAAATGGAGTATTTCCTAAAAAGGCAGGCAGTCCCAGCACACCCGGCTGTGACTCTTTGGCAAAGCAAAACTATTCTAGTCTTTGGTGAGGCAGCTTTGGCTCTGACCCCACCGGGCAGGAGTTTGCGGGCGACAAAGTTTTGCTGTCTTTGTTTCTCCCTCTCCTCCTTGCCCCTCACCCACCCCATTGGAAATTTAGGACTCTAAGAACAGAGAAAATCTATCAGGACAAGGGCTGGTCATTTACCCAACAGGCAGAGACCTCTAAGGTATCAAGGCTATCTCCTTGGTCTTGAGAGCTGGGGTCTGCCAACCTGGTTGGTCTTCAGGCACTTTGGAGAGGATGAGATGGCTAGATTGCTAGATGGAGTGGACTTTTCAAAGCAGAGCCTCGTAGACACTGAGAAGAAGAGGAAAAAAGAGTTTAGACTTAAAGATATCATTAATTGTCTTTGGAGACAAGCCAGCCTCAGAGTCTGTCCCATGTCCCCTTTTCTTAGTCTCATCCTCTTTATAACACATGGAATGTCTTCCATGGGGCTACCAAGAGCTGCACTGCATGTATAATATCAAACACCAAAGTTCAACGAGTGATCCAGGGACCTTTCTCTGCATTCCCCAGAAGTGCAATCAATAGGCGTTCGATCCTGGAGTGTGCTGAGAGTCACTTGCCCCGGACCTCATCTTACGTATAGCTGTCACCATGCCCAGGAACAGGAAATGCCCATTTGACCCAGCATCTGTCCACGCACGGCCGGCAGCCAGGTTCTCCTTGTGCACCTCTGTCTACTTCCTGAGGGCATATGCAGAAGGCAGAGGCCAGGCCACAGGGCCTGTCCCAGGCTGATCTCCAGGGCTGCCTTCTAGGCTGGGAAGCCTGGGAGTCAGGCTACAGGTCCTCCCCTCTTCTTTCCGTCCTCAGTCTACCCCTGCTCCCCATGTGAAAGTGGTGACCTGCCTGCTGCCTTTCTCCCCACCTCCCTCCAGCACCAGCCGTTGCCTTTTTTGCATAACTGGTAACAAATTGCTTGACTCACCACATGACATTGACTATGACGGATTAAATAGCTGCCTTGACCAGATCGTTAGGCGCTCGTCTGCAGGACACCCCTATGGAGCCTGCTGGAGAGAGGCAGGGGGCACACCAGTGCACCCCCTGGGTGAGGGGTCCCGCTCCTCTCCCTGGCTGCAGCGAACCGGCCTGTGCTGCCTCCTCCCTCCCCACTCTTCTCCCATTTCCCCAGTGAGAAGCTGCTGCTCAGATCCTGTGTTCCATTTAGTGACAGCCGAGGCCAACGTCTGAGCCAGCCTGGCACAGAGGAGCAGTGCAGGAGGACCAGGTTTGGATGTGAGGTGTGGGATTTGAGGCACCCCCTCTCCTGGAAACCTCTGTCCCCTGGCTGCCCCGAAGGCCACCCCAGGGGAGCCATGCCTGTGTGCTCGATGCTGCCCTGGCAGGCTGGTTCTTCCAAGGGGAGGGTCTTCTGCATCCTGCTTGGGCAGGGGGGACCCAAGGTACAGGCGGCTGCAGTGGACACCACACAGAGGTGGGTCTCAATGTGGGGTCAAGGAAGCCAGAGCCAGGAGAGGCACAGTGAAGCTGGGCTAGCCAGGTCAGAGTAGTTCAGCTAGTCTGAATTCCAGGTCTGGCCCTCTGCTTTCACTGTGATTAGAGACCTTGGTTTCCCCATGTAGAGTTCGGGGGATGGCCATTGCCCTATTACACTCCTTCCATCCCTTGGGAGCTGGCAACAGTGGTGAAAATCACAGTTCTGGTTTTTTTTTGTTTTTTTTTTTAATTTTTTTTTTAAGAGATGGAGTCTCGCTATCTGGCCCAGACTGGAGTACAGTTGTTGACATCATAGTTCACTGCAGACTTGACCTCCTGGATTCAAGCCATCTTCTGGCCTCAGCCTCCCGAGTAGCTGGCACTACAGGCTTATGACCCCATGCCTGACTATTTTTTAATTTTTTTGTAGATATGGGGTCCTGCTATGCTGCCCAGGCTGGTCTCAAACTCCTGGCCTTAAGCAGTCCTCCCACCTTGGCCTCCCAAAGCACTGGAATTACAGTTGTGAGCCATCACATCTGGCCAGAACTCAATGCTCTTGATGAACTGTGGTTATTTGTACCACAAACTGCTCTCCCACCCAAACCGCCATCTGCTTTCCCCAAGCAGGTTTTGTGGATAGTATCTTCTCTCTGGCTCTTTCAAGACCCCAACTCTGTAGGGGACCGTTGACTTGCATAGTTCTAGTTGGGTGGGCCCAGGGCCGTTCCCTGACTTCCTGGAGGGTGGAGACCTGTCTGCCTCAAGAGTTGAGGTCTCTGAAACAAGCCTTTGCTAGTGTCAGGACAAAAGAGTCAGGAAAAGGGGAAAGCAAGCATGGGAGTCCCAGGGGAGGAAGAGGGACAACTCCTGGGAAAGGAGAGGGGGTGCAGTGGGGAGCAGGGTGAAGACAGGGCAGCCCCACTTCTATAGGACCCAGAGAAGCCCCCATGGAGCCCTCACTTTAAGGCTCCAAGAGCATCCGAGAGGATTTGTTCTTTGCTTTCTGTGACCATGGGCTAATTCCCACCAGGGCCAGAGCAAAGATCGTCTGCGGGACATACTGTTCTTTCTTCTTATAGACCTAAAGTGGCAGAGCTATTTTGGGCAACAATTAAATAAAAGCCAATTTGACTAAAAAGCAAAATATATTCCACCGAATGACGGCAAAAGGGCAGAGCTTGGAAAGGGAAAGGAGGAAAAAAAATACAGAGAGAGAGGGAGAGGGGAAAAAAAAGAAAATGCAAGGCATTCATTTTTCCTTTGTATTTTTTAATAAAAGAATGTCTCTGGCTGCTTAAAGTGACACATTAAAAGATGTATGTATCGTGGCTTTTAAAAACACAATTAGATAACACCTTGTCAAATACTTATATTCTTTGTTGACAGCCTTGAGCACAGTGACAATCGCGGCACAGCCATTGGGGCAGGTGTCTCCCCTGACACGCCAGCAGTGGAGTCAGCCATTTTACAGAAATGTTACTGTTTACCACTTTAATCATCAATCCACATCTAGTCACAACAATAAGTCAGAAGGAGCAGTAAATTATACTTGTTCAGCCCTGATGAGTTTGAACTGTTTTGCTGAAATTAACTGAAGTAATTATCTATTTTTCTAAAGCTGCAAAAAGGGAAAAAAAAAAAAAAGTAGTAATGTTCCGTGGGGATAAAGAATCTTTGCAAAGTAGTCGGCCGTGCAATATTTAAGGAAACTTTTTTTGCGAGTGTGTGTGTGTGGGAGGGGGGTTCTGGTGACCACATAGGTTAGATGAGGCTGTGAGATGAGGCAGATTTCATCTGCTGCAGTCTCTTTTTTTAGCTGGAAAAAAAAAAAGTCCTTCCTGCAAAAGGAGGCTCTCTTATTACTGGACTAGCTTCTCTCTCCACCTGATCTGACCTTTTCGGGGAGCCCATCATTTTCTGGGGCTGTTTTCTTTTGCAATGAGAATAGCGAATTCCCAGGATCTGAAGCTTTCTGGCTTCCTGTGATGTTAAGTAAAAGAGGAGGGAACCTTTTGATTGTTACTTAATCCTTCAAATGTGCTAGGCTGACCAGTCTAGGCATTTAGTCTTGAAAGATCTCTGTCCCTGGGAAAGATCCCTGCACCAGCGGGCAAGGGTGCATGCCCAGCTCTCAGGTTCCCCGACTTCTGTGGGATGGTCCCCCTAAGACCCTGACTGAGTCGCTGCTATTTTTTTGGTCTCGTCTCCTCAAGTTTACAACAGGACACACAGGGCATTTGTCTACTTGTGCAATAGAATGCCACGTGCTCGGGAAACAGACAGATGGCCTGATCCGGGCCATCATGGGCATCCCCCTCTAGAAAACGCGGCCAATAGCACCCACCTGGCAGGGTTAGCCCAAGAAGTAAATGGGCTTCTATGGGGCTAATGGGAGTGCAGGAAGCCGCAGAAGTCAGCCTATAGGTGATGCTTAGTAAATCTCAGTCTACTGTGTCTTTGGCTACACACGAAGGCATGGTTATAATTAAGAGCGCATAGTCCCGGGTTAGAAGTGCACATCTGAAACCTGGCTTCTCTGCTTTGTAGCTGTGTGATCTCCAGCAAGTTGCTTGCTGTCTCGGTTTCTAAATTAGGGATAATAGTTAAACTCATGAGTGCAATGCAACCTCTACATAAAATACACAGTAAGCGCTCGGTAATATAGCTACTGTCATTATTATTGCATGCATATGGTTGTTATTGTTGTATGCACAGTTTCATTGTTGCTTTATACACATTGTTGTTATTGTTGTATGCGTATTTTTGTTGTTGTATGTATATAGTTGTTATTATTGTTGCATGCATTTGTTATTGTTGTATGCATGTTGTTATTGCTATGCGTGTTGTTGTGTATACATTGCTTTGATGTTGCTGTTGTATGCATATAGTTATTGCTGTATGCATGTTTTGTTGCATGCATGTTATTATTACTATGTGTGTTGTTGCTGTTGTATACACATTGTTGTTGATGGTGTTGTTCTATGCACATGTACACAGTACTCAGAGCAACAGACACAGAGTAGGCATGCATCATGAATCCAACTGCTGAAATATCCCGCCAGCTTCCTGACTTCAGGAATAAAGGAGGGCCCTGAGCCGTGTCCCTCTGGTCTTGCTTCTGGTTGTCCGATCCTCCAGTAACTCAGCAATAGAGCAGGGGAAACTTCAAAACACCTTCCAGCTCTATCATCTGTGAAAGGAGCCACCCCAAGCAACCCAAATTAGCTACAGAAGCTGCAGTTTTGCAGTCACATGCCCTTGTCTTGCCTAACTTACCTTTACAGAAGGAAGACTTGGTACCAAGTCTCCATCTAGGGAGAGTCTCTGCAGGGACCTGGGTGCCCACAAAAACCCCTCCACCCTGAGCCACATAAATAATTTTGAAAGCGCCTTTATAAAGCCACACCAAATATATATCATTGTCTAGATTATTCAAAAACCTAGGGACTCCACTTTCTTCTTAATTTTCTGTGTAATTAAGGCAAAATGAAAGCAAAACAAATGGTGAGGTGTGGGGGAGGGAGAATGAAGCGTAATTATCCACTCCATCTATCTAGACAACTCCTATCCACAGAAAAATTGTTCACTCTACCATGTTTTGATCTGGATAAACATGGTGATTTTACCCCATGGACATTATTTTCTATGATTCATTGTGAAAAACCAACAGACTCTAATCTGAAGTTCTAACTAAAAAAATACTATAGTTTATATTTAAATTTGGGGATAACAGTAGTTTGTCTCCTTGGTTTACTGGTCAATTTTCTCGGGAAAAATTTATTCTCTTCTTTTCTTCCTTCCCTTCTTCCTCACTATTTTTTCCTCCTTCCCTTGTATGCCTGCCTCTCTCCTTCCTTCCTTCCTTCCTTCCTTCTTTCCTTCCTCTTTCCTGCCTCTCTTTCTCCTTTCCTCCCTCCCTCCCTTCCTTCCCTCCTTCCCCTCTCTCTCCTCCCTCCCTTCCTTCCCTCCTTCCCCTCTCTCTCCTCCCTCCCTTGCTTCCCTCCTTCCCCTCTCTCTCCTCCCTCCCTCCCCTTTTCCTCTTTCCT
>NW_012116166.1:2744877-2775749 GCF_000951035.1 Colobus angolensis palliatus
CTGTGTGACCTTGAAAATGGGCTGACCCAGCTCAGACTTGTGTCATTGGCCTCCCTTTACAAGACAAGGCAGAGACTGCAGATTCTTTTCTAACTGTATGAAAAGTGAGAGTTACAAGTGCAGCAATGAATGCAGAAAACAATGGCAGACAGTCGAGGACCTGATGAGGTTCTATACATTTCACAAAGCACATTTGTCTAGGTTTTCCCTGGCAACCTTGAGGCATCTTGCCCTATTCATGGACTGTCTTGTGGACTCACAGGAGTTTCATCTTTTGATTTTCTGAAAAGCTGTAGAGTCCCTTCCAAAATTAAGTGACAAATCTCCAATCTGAGCTTGATTCTTGGCTGTAGATTGGGTGTGTCATGTTTATAACAATTTCTACCGAGAGTCACTGGGGGGAAAAGTGGTGATTCTGGGTCTATATTCTACTCTCAGATGCTCCTAGCTGTTTTTTTTTTTTTTTTTTTTTTTTTTTTTTTTACTTTTCTATTCTTGGAGACAGAGTTTCTTTCTGTTGCCCAGGCTGGAGTGCATTGGCTTGATTTCAGCTCACTGCAACCTCCACCTTCCAGCTGTAAGCGATCCTCCTGCCTTAGCCTCACTAGTAGCTGAGATTACAGGCATGCCCCACCACACTTGGCTAATTTTCATATTTTTAGTATAGACAGGGTTTCACCATGTTGGCCAGGCTGGTCTTGAAACTCCTGACCTCAAGCGATCCACCCACCTCAGCCTCCCAAAGTCCTGGGATTACAGGCGTAAGGCACCTCACCTGGCCGACTGTTTATTAATCTTAACATTTAAAAGCCACAACCAAAACATGACCTTAGGTGCTACTCAAGGCCAGAGCTAAGTAGACAGGGCCCCCACAGGCTGACGTTTTCATGAATGTATCTATATGGTTCCAGGGTTCCAGGCACTTCCTCACTTCCACATCCTAATGTGTCCTCCCTCATGTATTGAACACACACCTGCCATGCATTTGAGGGAGGAAAGAGCACAGGGCATATTGTGGGTCAGCAAATGGGGGCCCTGGAGGAGGACATAGCCTGGCTGGCACCCCTGGCGAGCCGAGGCAGTGGGTCCCTGCCAACGGTGGTGCAAACATTCAGGCGTGTGCCCCATTCTGTGATGTGTATGCAAGTAGCTGGTAACAGACTGGAGCGTAGCATCAGCGCTTTGCAGAGACTTCCTCAGAAAGCTCAGGCGTCGGGTGCTTTGGCTTTAAGCATTTCTGCCAAGCATCAAGTGTGGGCCTCTTGAGAAGAGTTCTTTTGTTCCAGTGATTCCTGGAAAAGTGAACTCTTGTTTTATATGTTTTTTTGGTGTTAATTGAGCAACTACTTTCTGATTTTTACTGATGGAGTTGGTTGGAGAAAGACTTTGGGTATAAGGTCTAAACTCTCACTTCCAGCCCAGGCTGAGGTTAGTGCTAAGCCAGAGTGGGCTCCTCCCCGTATTCCCTGTATTCCCACAGTGAGGACACTGAAATCTAAATTGTGAACTCTGGGAGCCGGAAGATACCAGAGAGTTCATTTAAATGGAAACTTTTATTTGACATATGGGGAATCTGAGGACTAGAGAGCTAAAGTGATTTACCTGTGACAATATTCTCCATTATCCCAGCAGGTTTTTCCCCACATTTCTACAAGTCCCAGGCAGCAATCTGGATGCTGGGACTCCAGCAGTGAACATAAAAAACCACGGCTCTCTGGGAGGCTGCAATGGGGTCACAATCTAGAAAGTCCATGCTCGCGAGTCACATGGGCAGCAGATTCATGGCAGGATTAGGACTCTCATTCTTAGCCCGTGGGACACAGACCCTGACGGGGAACCCTGTCTGAGGTCTCTGGGCTACACTAGGAGGGCCCACATATGGCTTCAGGGCCTGCAGGAAACCCCTACACTGCATGTAACACTGGAATATGGGCATCTCTGCCATCAGACGGAACCTATAGATGCCATCAGCTCCTCAGGATGGGCCCCTGACTCCCATAGGGGCTTAGAAACACTTCCTGGGACCCATCTCTGAGAAACACAAAGCAAGGTGGGCAGCTTGTTCTCAGACCTAGTGGCAAGAAGTGTAATTATGCGGAACCAGCCAGGAAGCCTGCTGTCAAGACAGTTTCCTGGGAAAGGGACTGGGACAGGTACGTCCTGCTGAAGGCACTGTGGCTCTCTCAAGCCCTGCAGTTTGCTTGTGTGATGCTGAAGGGTGTGGTGGCACCGTGGATAGGATGGAGTATTAGCAGGACCCTGAGACACTCAGAAACCCCATTCTAGAACTTGCTAGCCAGGGTGAGAACTGTGTTTCATGCCTTTGCCACGTGGCTCAGGAGCTTTGAAAATGTCCTCTCCCCACAGTCATTGGGAAGTAAGGTCCACTCATTCCCAACTTGCCTCCAGGCAGGAGATTCAAGCTTCTGCTGAAAAGCTTCAGTCCACCCATTAGCGTTATTTGCAGTGGTATAAAAAAATGAATTAGGGTGCACAATGAAGTATTGGGTTCTCACCTTGATGCAATGATGAAGAATGGGAAGGCAGGTGGATATTCACATCTGCTCATGTGACAGAACATCTGCTCATTGGATGCCTGGATTCACATCCTCATTGGATGCCTGGATTCCTTCTCTCTTCCTTTCAACAAGGGTTTATGGAGTATCTGCTCTATGCCAGCCTCTGGTGAAGCTGGTGGAGATTATATGGGAAAAACAGCAGATGAAGTTGCTGCCTTTGTGCAGCTCCCATTCTTGTGGGCTCTGTGCTGCGTGGATACAACCCCAATACGTTTATTTTTATTTTGAGCTACGTTTGAAGGCCTTGACAAACAGCTTCCCAATGGATACCCAAAATTCATAACTGGATGGGTAATATTGTTATTCTCTCCATGAGATTAGCCTGCCTGTGTAAAGAAGTCAGTGATGCCGAAAGCTCAGGTCCCATGGCCTGGTGCTACCAAGACCATGTGTGCATATTCTCGTCTTGCTGGAATTTTGGGGCCTGATCCAGGCTACTGATTCTGAGAAGTTCCAGGGTTCAAGGAGCAACAGATGAAGGGTCTGTGCTGCTCGGTCTCAGATTGGGAGGATCCCAGGTGCCAGTGTCCCATCAATTCTGTGCAAAGGCGGAGAGGTGTTTTCGGCATGGAATCTGGCTGTAATGACCTGGGATTCAGGGAACAAGCGGCTGGCTGGGTACTCTTGAGAGACCTTAATCCTGCCTTTGAAAAGCTGCTTAAAAATAATACTACTAAATAAATCTTCACAGTGGATGGAACAAGCTAGACTTCGGTACCCATCCCCCAGACAAACAAGGAGAGATTAGATGCCAGAGTGAGAGATGATATTAGATGCCCATCAGTTGTATCAGCCTGTGAGGTGTGTCCAGGTGGGTCCTCCTCCTCCAGCCCATGTGCTTTGCAGCACATGAAGGCAGAATCGTAATCACACAGGCATCTGGGGCTTAGACATATATTCAATGTCTGCCAAGTATTCTAGACTGGAGGCTTCGGGAGTGCAGGAACTGTGTCTGCTTTGGTCATCCCCGAATCCCCCAGGTCTGGCACAGCGCCTGAAACAGAGTAGAGGCCTTAAGAGATGCATGGTGAGAAAAACAAAGGAAAGAATGGATGGATGGATGGATGGATGGATGGATAGATGGATGGATGATGGACAAATAGCAGTATTTTGTGATTATAAGGGTTATCAAAGCTTCTGGTACCTGGCTTATATTCTCCAAGCCATAGATCCAATGGAGATATCACAGATGTCTCACAATTTTTCAAATCTCTTTAAACGAACAAATAGAAGCCACTTGTTTACCTGTAAAAAATAGTGTGGAGTCTGTTTCTCTTTCCAACTAGGTGAAAGGAATCTTGATATTCATTTTATTGCTACTATTATCTTATTGAACACTATGGATATTATTGTGCATATTATTAAACATATAATTTAAAAATTAATTTTAGAAAAGAAAACAAGGAGGGGTACCAATCTTGCATACTGTGATGGGAATAAAAATGAGTAGGTTATTTGCAAAGGGCGATTTCCTAAAACAACAAGGTACATAGTAAAGTCTCTTTAAAAAAAGCACATGTGATTTGAAGCATCAATTTTGTTTCTAGAAATTGATACTAAGCAAATAATTAAATATGTACACAGGCCAGGCATGGTGGCTCATGCCTGTAATCCTAGCACTTTGGGAGGCCAACGGGGATGGATCACCTGAGATCAGGAGTTCAAGACCAGCCTGGCCAACACGGTGAAACCCTGTCTCTACTAAAAATACAAAAATTAGTCAGGCATGGTGGCGTGCATTTGTAACCCCAGCTATGCTGAAGACTGAGGCAGGAGAATCGCTTGAACCTGGGAGGCGGAGGCTGTGGTGAGCCGAGATCGCACCATTGCACTCCATCCTGGGAGGCAGAGCAAAACTCCATCTTAATTAAAAAAAAAAAAGTGTGCACAGGGTACACCACAAGGATGCTCATCACAGTGTGGTATGCAATAGTAGAAGACTGGAAACAGCCTAGACAGGGATAGGGATGTATTGAATGACTGGTAAGATGCTAAAACAATAAAATACATTTCTGTGAATACACATGGATGGCTGCCAGTGATATGTTATTAAGCTTTTTTTTAAGTTACAGAAAATATAAATATAGTAAAATTTATTTTTGTAAAAATATTCACATTTATAAGATTTACTTATTCGTGGAAACATTATGAAGTCTATATTCCAAGTCTATCTATATATTTGAGTATTATTTTCTATTTTTATAATGAGTGTTATTATGTTTATAATAAGAATATCTTTTCATTTTAGAAAATATAAAATAAAATCACAGTGTAGCCTTAACAAGGAAGCTGTTGAGCTTTATGTCAGGAGTTTTTTGTGGCGTGCTATTAGCTTCATAGGATAACTGGTTTTTTTCTTTATGATCACAGGCACTAACTGGTCACCACAAAGGCCTTTGATGAGTTAGCATGAGAAAATTAATCAGTTATTACCTAATAAATGAACTTTTTCTTGGTCGATAAAACTTGTCAACAAATTGAGTTTGTGGGTCTTGGGAAATGATTTAAAAGTAGCAAGTCATTAAGGTAATTAAACCAACACTCTTATTTTCACATGAAGAATGGACATTCAGAGGGGGTGAGTGACTTCTCTGAGGTTGCACAGCCAGCTCAGGGCAGAGTCAGGAAGCCCTGCCCTGAAACCTTCGTGCATGAATGACACTGCATGGTGGGGCTTCTGGAGAGGGGACAGCAGGAAGGCAACTGGAGTCCTTCCAGCGACAGCAGGTTTTGCAGCCTCAAGTCCGTGGAGCCTGCACTACAAAGCAGATCACACTGCTTGAACCCTGTATTCATTACCTTATTTAATCCTCACAGTCTCTCTGTTGGGTAAGGAGTCTCATTATCCCCATTTTACAGATGGGAAAACTCAGTCTCCACTGGAGGAACTCATTCTACACGTTCCTGCCATTGATGCTGTAGGAAGGTAATAGTGGATGGTGCGAAATGCTTTTTCTGTTTGTTTTCTTTTGTTTTAAATTTCCGTAGTTTTGGGGGGTACAGGTGGTTTTTGGTTTCATGGATAAGTTATTTAGTGGTGATTTCTGAGATTCTAGTGCACCTGCCATTCAAGCAGAGTACATCATACCCAATGTGTAGTCTTTTACCCCGACCCCCTCCAAATCTTCCCCACCGCAGAGTCCCCAACATTCATTATATCAGTCTTATGTCTTTGCGTCCTGATAGCTTAGATCCCACTTCTAACTGAGAACATACAATATTTGGTTTTCCATTCCTGGGTGACTTCAATTAAAATAATGGCCTCTAGCTCCATCCAAATTGCTGCAAAAGACATTGTTTCATTCATTTTCATGGCAGAGTAGTATTCCATGGTGCATATATACCATGTTTTCTTTATCCACTCATTGTTCGATGGGCACTTAGGTTGGTTCCATATCTTTGCAACTGTGAATTGTGCTTCAAAAAGCCTGCATGTGTGTGGGTGTCTTTTTCATATAATGACTTCTTTTCCTCTGGGTAGATACCCAGGAGTGGGATTGCTGGATTGAATGGTGGATCTACTTTTAGTTCTTTAAGGAATCTGCAGGATGTTTTTTGACATCACTGTACCTTGCAGACAGGCAGGGACCATCACCAGCACACAGTCCATGTGCTTCCATCACGCGGATTCCCATCCTCCTTCTATGACCCCGGCTTCAGATAGGAGCCTTGTTGCTTCATGTTTTGTGGTAGTCAAATTGCTACTTAGGACAGAAAGACTTCGGCCATTTGAAAAGCCAGGAGCTAGAGGATGGAGGCCCAGAATGCAGGTAGCCAGTCTTCTGTGAGATACTGAGCTGAGGTCGTGTCCAGGCCACCAGCAAATCGAAAGAACAGATGTTACTGGAAAACTGCTTGAGCCTAGGAGTTCAAGCCTGCAATGAGCTATGACTATGCCACTGCACTCCAGCCTGGGCAACAAAGTGAGACCCTATCTCTAAAAATGAAATGAAATAAAATGAAATAAATAGTGCCTGCAAGGACACATATACCTCTCAAGGCTTTGAAAGGGACCTCCTCTTATTTCAAGATGCTACATGCTTTCAGCTGTCACAGGCACCCTGTAGCCTCTGGTCTTCATGGTGGGATGCAGTGAGTTGGGGGTTTCCCAGACGGAGTGCAGTTAGTTCTGAGGGCATGGGGTGGTGTTGAGCCACCTGAAGTCAGCACGGCGTGTTTACTCCACTGTTGGGAGGCCACTTCACCGGTCTTTAGTCAAGACACTGAAGGTGTGTGGTTGTCCCCCTTTTTTTTTTTTTTTTTTTTGAGACGGAGTCTCGCTCTGTCGCCCGGGCTGGAGTGCAGTGGCCGGATCTCAGCTCACTGCAAGCCCCGCCTCGCGGGTTCACGCCCTTCTCCTGCCTCAGCCTCCCGAGTAGCTGGGACTACAGGCGCCGCCACCTCGCCCGGCTAGTTTTTTGTATTTTTTAGTAGAGACAGGGTCTCGCTCTGTAGCCCAGGCTGGAGTGCAGTGGCCGGATCTCAGCTCACTGCAAGCCCCGCCTCGCGGGTTCACGCCATTCTCCTGCCTCCGCCTTCCGAGTAGCTGGGACTACAGGCGCCCGCCACCTCACCCGGCTAGATTTTTTGTATTTTATTAGTAGAGACAGGGTTTCACCGTGTTAGCCAGGATGGTCTCGATCTCCTGACCTCGTGATCCACCTACCTCGGCCTCCCAAAGTGTTGGGATTACAGGCATGAGCCATCGCACCTGGCCAGTTGTCCCCTTTCTTAGGTGACCACCTTTCCATCATGAATTGGTAACACCTTGTGAAGGAAACAGAGGAATGGTCCTGGGTGTGAACTGAGTTGACTTCCAGGCACAAATGGGAGGGTGGCAAGAGTCTGGGCTCTGCAGATCAATCCTGTGGATTTCAGTCCAGCAGGGGCCCTGTCCAGCTGTGATCCTGAGAAAGTTGTAGCTCAGCTTCCTCCTCTCCGCAAAGAGGGCTACATCATGATTGCTATCAAAGAAGTGGCTGTATAGGAAAAGGGTTCTTGTCAACCCTCCAATCATGGAACACTGGGGGTAGCTATTGGTGGAGGCCCCAGCAGGGGGAAGGTGGCCCTAGTAGGGCCACTGGCTGGAGTGGAGAAGGGAGGGGAAAAAGAAGATGTCAGAATGTGTGTGAAGGCTGGCTTTCACATCCCAGGCCACGGTACCATCCTGGCTATCTCTGCACAATGCATACAGCCCCTGGCAAAACTGTGTTCTTCATCTGCAAATTAAGCAGCTTGGATCAAATTATCCCCTCACCTCCTTAAAGCTCCTCAATGTAGATTTTTATCAAACTTATTTACAAAAGATCCCGCACAATACCATCATACTTTCTACACCTTGTTTATGACTGAGTGCGGCTGTAACTTGCTTTCAAATGATGTTTTTAAAATGCATGTGCATCTTTTTTGTTGTTTTAGAGTTTTTTATTGGTGTAAAATGAGGCTTTCTATTGATGATTTGTGATGGGTATATTTTTATTGTTGTTAATTTTAATTACGCTCTTCTTTGTTCATTAATAGCTTTCTTTCATGTACCCTCCTTAATTAATTATATTTTAAAAAGTAGCCGAGCGCGGTGTCTCATGCCTATAATCCCAGCACTTTGGGAGGCTCAGGCAGACAGATCACATGAGGTCAGGAGTTTAAACCAACCTGGCCAACATGGTGAAACCCCATCTCTACTAAAAATACAAAAAAGTTAGCCAGACATGGTGATGCACACCTGTAATCGCAATTACCTAGGAGGCTGAGGCAGGGGAATCGCTTGAACCCAGGAGGTAGAGGTTGCAGTGAGCCAAGATCGCGCCACTGCACTCCAGCCTGGGTGATAGAGTGAGACTGTCTCAAAAAAAAAAAAAAAAAAAGCAAATAACATACTTTCAGAAAAAAGTCTCTATGCATATGCATAGGACATAGTAGAAATATATATGTATATGCATTACTTTATAGTCCTATTATTTTTGAAAATATGATCATATAATGATCATACAATAGGTATTTTCTGCGCTTTGCTTTTTTTCACTTAAACAGAATGAAGCAGATGTAGAAGTATTGACTTTAGTCTCCAGTTATATTGTTACCAGTTGCGTAGTATTCTATTAGACCATGTGCAATAAATTATTTAACCCACCTGGCATTGATGCTTACCCATACAGGATATGGTATTGTTGCGAGATTTTGTTATTTCAAACAAAATCTCACCAAATATCTTTTGTGTACTTGTGCAATTGTATTTATACAGTAAATTAATAGAAGAGAAATTGCCATTGATTTTTTGAATGGATTTGTTTGGAACAATATTTACAAAATTGTAAATGGTATGACAAGCACAAAAGTAAACTTTTTCATCAAGTATCAGACCAGAATTAATCTTGAAACCTTCAGGAGATCACTGTGGGCAGAAGAAATGGATTTTTACTCTGCATCATGGTCCTTTGTCCCTATTCACCTCATCACAGGAAGTATTTACCTGGGGTCATTTTTTTGCAGGTAAACACTTCCTGGGGTAATGAGCAGGTGAATACTTTTCATGGGCATCTGCAGATGTGAGATCCAGGAGACTTGTGTAGGGTGACATGATGCATACCAAAATGAGAGCTTGCTGAATACGAATCCACCAGAACTTTAGCCTGAACAGGCCAGGGCTAGTCCTACCTGAAGGATTTATGAGGTGCCAGCTGTTTACGCAGCTGTAGGATAATGGACACCAGTCTGGGACCTAGAAGGAGCCATGTTGGTTGATGGCTATAGAAGACACTGGTGTAATGCACAGTCAGGTTGGGTGAGGTTCCTGGCTCTAAGGAACTGGGCCCCAGCAGCTTGGAGATCTAGAGTCTCGATCACATAGTTCTCGTGTTTTTCCAAGGGGCCCAGCACCGATCATCAGGGTGAACTTCTGTTGTGAAAATCTCCTGTGAGTCTTGCTAAGGAAGATATAGGACCTTCACTCTCCCTCTGAACGTCGTGACCAGCTTCCTTGGTGCCTAAGGAGTGGGCATGGGAATCAGAATGTTGCCTCGGAGCTTTGAACAGATTAAAACTCTAGTGCGGTCCCTTGGGAGATGTGTTGACTCTCATCTCAAAGCCAGGAGTCAGCCACAGAAGTGGAGAAGTCCAGGTGACAAAAGGCCCCATATGTGTCTGTCTCATCTTGGCTTGTTCACTACCACATGGTAACTGCTTGCTGAATTCGACGGATAGGAACAGCTAGCAAAGTGATTGCTTCTAGACCACAATATTATCATTGCATTTTCTACTTTTCTATTCAGTTGCTCTCCATGTACATAGCACAATCCCTTGCCCCATCTCAGCTTTTAGAAAGAATTAAGAGTGCTCACAAACATTAAGACTCTTTTGTACCCCAGGAGGAAGATTACAGTTTGGAATCTGAACCTTCTATCAATCAATGGAAAAATGGAAACATGGTCAAATATATGATTCAGGGAGACCCACAAAATAGCTCTTGTCCAGAATCACCTCTGGACACTTTCTGTACAATTTCTAATTACTTTTTTGAGGTTAGATATAAGGAACTTCAAATGTATTTTTGTAGACCTAATTCTACTCCTGACTCTGCTTCTCAAGCACTGAATGACTGGACCTTAACATCTTTGAAGCTCTGTTTTTGCAGCTGGAAAATGAAATAATAATTTTTGTCAGGGCTCTGACAGAGCTATTGTGAGGGCCCAAGAAGATGTGGTAAAGAAAAGTGTTTTCTTAGCTGTAAAACTTTGAAAATAGTTAAGAGGTTCATGGTAGTGGCCTGTAATGAGGCTTGTATAGTTAGATTGGCCATCAGTGTTGTTCAAAACAATATCAAACAACTTGGTGCTTCAAGACATTTGTTTATTCATTTATTCATGCATCAGTTCACCCGTCCATCCACCCATCTGCCTATCCATCCACCCATCTGTCCATCCATCCATCCATCCATCCATCCATCCATTCAATGTCCATCCATCCATCCATCCATCTACCCACCCATCCACCCATGTATCCATCCATCCATCCATCCATCCATCCATCCATCCATCCATCTACCCACCCATCTGTCCATCCATCCATCCATCCATCCATCCATTCAATATCCATCCACCCATCTATCCACCCATCCATCCACCCATTTATCCTTCCATCCATCCATCTATCCATCCATCCATCCATCCATCCATCCATCCATCCATCCATGCATCCTTCCATCTATCCATCCATCCATCCATCCATGCATCCATCCTTCCATCCATCCATCTATCCATCCATCCATCCATCCATCCATCCATCCATCCATCCATGCATCCATCCATCCATGTCACAGATATTTAATGAGAATCTACTACATGCTAGGCACTGTGGATACAAAGATGAAAGACAAAAGCCCATCCCCAACCCTCAGAAACTTCTTTCTAGTGGAAGTAACAAGCAAGGATAGTGGATGTTACAATGCCTTACAACACATTTTCTCATTTTTTAATGACAATAATGTTTCTAGTTTCCTTAGATCTAAAACATGGACCTAAATAAGAAATGCCTTTTGTGTGGTGTTGGGACAGGATAGAGTGTGAGAGCAACCACATTTCCATCTGGCAGGGCAGTTCCAAGAGGCTGGGAGAGTTGATGCTTTCTTACACGGCAGGCTGGGCTGCCACATTTGGGGATTACTGCAAAACCTCCTTGGTGGTCAGTCCTTGTGGGGCTCTCCCCATCAGGGTGGGGGAGGCTGTCTGTGGATGGCTGCTCCATCAGCATGTGCTATTTTAGGACTCCCCGCTGGGCTGGTCCTTGGGTGAGGCGTTTCCATTCGATTTCTGTTTGAATCAGAAACAGAGTGGAAGCTTAGTTGTCAAAAGAGGAGGAAATGGAGCTTCATATCATCTCAAACTTTTAAGACAAACTCAGTTTCTAGGCCTACATTCCTAGAACATACCTTCTCCACTGGCCACCCATTTTGTTTTCTTCTAAGTGTTTCCCTCTGAACCAAGGACAGGCCTGTCACCCGACTGTCATTGCTGCAGAGTGTGTGTGTGGAGGTGGGCGGGGGGGATGCAAGGACTTGGACATGCAAGGCCACACCCAGAGAGAGCTGCTTCTAGCCATGAGAAGTAATAGCATGCCCGTGTTCATGCATTCTTCAGAAATTTATCAAAATGTAGCCTCTACCAAATGGAGCATTGTTTCTTGAAGAAGCTCTGTTATTTACCTTCACAGTGTCTGCTAAACTCGAAGAACTTGGTGACAATCATTCGCTCAGTTGTGGCATTTTTGTTAAGGGCTTACTGTGTGCTTCCAAGGCTGGGCTTCCCTGCCATTTTGTGTGTAGACCACTTGTGGAAAATAGAACGGTCGTTGTTAGGGTAGGGTTAGGAGAGGGGCAGACCAGAAGACGCCGGAGCCATTGGGAGTCCTTCCAAACCTTCTGGGGGTAGAATAAGCGACCTGTTCATTTGACATTGCAGGGCATCTATCCTCCAAGATGATGGGAAGCAGGAAGGAGTCTCCTCTCTTCCCATTCCTGTACACCCATGACACTGTCATTAAGGCAGCGGCAACATACGTGGCCACAGCCGAAATCTCGAGTGAGGCGAAGCCCTGAAGTGGGAGACCTCAAGGCCACTCAGTTTGCAAACAGGCATTCCAGAAAAGTTGCCTTTGGACCCCTCTTATACTCCTTATTACATTGCATTAAAACCCCCTGCTCTGTTCCATTGATAAAGACAGAAATAAAAGGCGTTCTCCCTAATATGCTGTCATATGAACCATGTTTGTTCACTTACCACATAATCCTTAATTACTTCCATACTTTTATGTATAAAGAGCTTTGAATGCTTTTCTGAATATGTAGTAAACTGGGTAAACCAGAAGTCATTCCTCTCTCTAAATTTGGGCAATCTGGGTAGGGAAGATTTAGCTTTAGGGTTGGCGACATGGCACATACTATTTCTGAATAAATTTCCTTGGAGTCATTGATCCACTGAGTGTCAAACAAAATGTGATACCCACAAAATTCATGTATGACCCTGACATTTTTCCAGTACTTAAAGTAATTGCCCTTCTGTTTAATAACAGTGTTTATAAAATTACTTTCTGATTGGCTAGGTCCATGGCACACTCGTGTCAATATCTGCTGCAAATATATGCCTGTGCCCTTTGGACTTGATTTTCAAAATAATTTTCATCTCTTAAGCGTGGATCAGTGGCAGCCCTGGGAGCTGGGAGTCACGGCTCCTGTGCACGGATCTTTTGCTGTTTGGTCATGGGCATTTTGGAATCCTCATGGCAGCTTCCTGGGTTTGCACACTGAAGTGAGGATGGGTCTTGTGTCCTCTGTGATTTCTGTATCTTTCTAAAGGAATTTGAGATTGTGAGATAAGCAGTCCATCTTAAGGATTTGGTGCTCCTGAAAGAAACTTCATTTCACTCTTGTATTGAGTTTTATGCTCTACATTTTACAGATTTAGAAATGGGAAATTGTGAATGGGTGATTCGCTCTCCAAGATCAATTAAGTGGAGAGGAGATGGTGGTAGGATCTGCCTTGTCCCCCCAAATCCAGTAGGGTGTTGAGACTCTTGGATATAAATAATTAGATTTCAGGCAAGAGCTCAGGCACTCTTGGGACTCCATACCCAACTTTTCTATCCCCAAGTGACTTGCCTGACTTTGAGGGACCATCACCTCTTTACCAACCAGAGGAAACAGGGTGCTCACCTGATTCTCACTGAGATCTCTGGATATTGGGGATTCCATGGAGAGAGGAAAACACAGCTTCCTGTCTTAAAACGAGGCTGAACCAATACCAGGGAAAAGATCCATGTCATTGGGATTTTCCATTTTGATGTAATGACTTGTAGATCTGTTAACTACCTTGTATCTTTTATGATTTCTTCCAGTAGGACTTCCAGGAACACTTTTTAAAATGTACTTTTTCAACTTGTTATTTTAAAATACCAGATTCTTTAAAATAATTTAAAAAGATAGTATGAAGAGTTATCTCATCCCCTTTGCCTAAGTTCCCTAAATGCTAACGTCTTACTTTCCCTTAGTTCAATGATCAAAACTGGAAAATTAACTTGATATAGTATTATTAATTAATCTACAGACTTGTTCAAGTTTCACCAGTAGCCCACTAATGTCCTTTCCCTGGGCCAGGGTCCAATCCAGGACTTCATGTTGAATGTAATTGTCCTAGCTCCTTAGCCTCCTCCAACATAGGGCGGTTTCTTAGTCTTTCTTTGTCTTTCATGACCTTGACAGTTTTGAAGAGTAACAGTCAGTTACTTTGGAGAATAACTCTCAGTTTGGATTTGCCTGCTATTTTCTTATGATTAGATTGAAGCTATGAATTGTAGCAAAGATGCCATGAGAATGATGTCACATCCTCAGTGCATCCGGCCGGGAGGAGCTTGAGGTGATCTTTCCTTACTGGTGATGTTAACTTTGGGTCACTCAGTTAAGATGGTGTCCTCCAGGTTTCTCCGTTGTCAATTTTTTTTATTTTTATTTTTCCCTTTATGATGAAAAAGCATCGTGTGGGCAGATACTCTGAGACAACACGGATCCTTTTTCTTTTCATGCTTCTCTGCTCACTAACGTTTATATCCATTGGTCGATCTTGCCTGTGATGATTATTATGATGATAGTCCAATTGTAATTTTTCTATTTCCCTCACTCCTACATGTCTTAAATTCAAATTCTTCTGTAAAGAAAAGCTGTTCTTTCTCTCCTATTGGTTATTCATTTTAAAAAATCAGTGTAGATGCACTGATATTTATTTTATATATATATATTATTTTATTTTATGGGTTAAAAATCCATGACTGTCAATATTTTATTGCTCAAATTGTCTCAGATTTGGCTATTGTGAGCATCTTCTTCAAATTTGGTATGCCTCCATCATTTTTCAGCACTCAGGAAGGGTTTTTTGTTTTGTTTTTATACAAGCACATAACTATACAAAAATGTATACTTGTATAAGAAGAATTGAGGTTTTCTCTTACTCTAAACTCAGCCTAACCAAATTGAGCCACCATAGATAACAAATATGTTTTAATACAAATATACGTACTAATTTTTAGGCACAAATTAAAACACATCATATTTGCAGTTCTAGACTTTGTTTGGTTCTTTTTTTTTTTTTTGAGACAGAGTTGCTCTCTGTTGTCCGGGCTGGAGTGCAGTGGTATAATCTTGGCTCACTGCAACCTCTGCCTCCTGGGTTAAAGCGATTCTCCTGCCTCAGCC
This sequence comes from Colobus angolensis palliatus, assembly GCF_000951035.1. Taxonomy (NCBI): domain Eukaryota; kingdom Metazoa; phylum Chordata; class Mammalia; order Primates; family Cercopithecidae; genus Colobus; species Colobus angolensis. The sequence goes on from NW_012116166.1 coordinate 2,759,692, forward strand.
TCCTGAGTAACTGGGACTACAGGCGCGTGCCACCGTGCCTGGCTAATTTTTGTATTTTTAGTAGAGACTAAATGATAGAGACAATATGGTTTTGCCATTTTGGCCAGGCTAGTCTCGAACTCCTGACCTCCGGTGATCTGCCTGCCTTGGCCTCCCAAAGTGCTGGGATTACAGACGTGAGCCACTGCAGCTGCCCCTGTGTGGTTTTTTATCTATATGTCATGCATAATTGTCCACATCTTTCATATTTTTGTTATTAGGTTGTTGCAAAAATAATTGTAGTTTTTGCCATTGCTTTTAATGGCAAAATTAACAATGATTGTGGAGATTTCCTACTTCCTTTGTAGAGTTCTACTCTTTTTAGAGCTCTATTATAATTTACTTAATCATTACCCTGTTGATGAACAATTTGATTATACATAACTATATATATGTGTGTGTGTGTGTATATATATATATATATATATATATTCTCTCTTTCATAACTGGCCACCTTTAAAGGAAGGGCAGTGGGGGCGGGGGTGGAGGGAGAGAGAGAGAAAGTAGGTTTCTGTTGAACAAATTCCAAGAAGCAGGACTTCCCAAAGATGGAAACTTTTGCCCATCTGATAGGTTTCTGATTGTTTTTATTTGCATGTCTTTAATTATGAGTGACATTGAATATCTTTCCATATGTTTAAAAATCATTTCTATTTATTTCTCTGTGAATTGACTTTTCGTATCATTTGCCTATTTTTTTCCTACTGAATGACTGGTATCTTTCTCACCAATTTGCAAGAGCTTATTATATATTAAGGAAATTAGCCCATTTCTGTCATTTATGTGATAAATATTTTTCCCGGTTTGCCATATGCCTTTTGATTTTGTTTATTTTTTATCGTATTGAAGTTTTAGGATTTTTTTACTTAGATTTGTCACTCACATTATGGTGCCTATGACGTGCTTACTCCTTGATTTTATGTTAACCCCCATGTTTTCTCTTATTCTCCCCCTTTTCAATTTTTGCCTTTAGATCCTTAACCATCATCATTTTATTTTGATGTAAAAAGTGAATTAAGATTCCAGTTTTGTTATTTGTATCCTTTCTCCAACCCAATGGCTAGCCAGTTGCCCAAACACCATTTATTAAATAATTCTTCTTTATCTCACTCATTAAAAAGTCACCTTTATTATTTACTAAATTCTCATGTGAGTTTACCTCTAGTTCAGTACGCTCTATTTTACTCAATTGACATGTCTGCTTTTTCTGCACCTGTTTCAAACCGTATCGGTGATTATACAATTCAGTGTAGTATCTGGTCAGCTTATTCTTTTTTTTTTCCCAGAACTTTGCTATTTAGTTTTGTATTTATTTTATATGATATTTAATCTTATTTTAAAATTATATTCCCCAGAAAATACTCTGTAGAATTTTTCTGGGGGGGAAAGGGTAAAAAAATATATTAAGTTTATAGATTTATAGGAAGAATTAATATTGTTATGACTTGGAGTCTTACATCGGAGAGCAAAATAGGGCTTCCTATTTATGTTGCCCAGTCATTCCAAATAATTGTTACTTATTTAGGCCCAAATTCATATTGAGGTTTACTTCTGGGTATATTCTCTTCTCTCTCTTTTCTCCTCTCTGTCTTTCTCTCTCTCTGCCTCTCTATCTCTTTGTCTGTCTCTCTCATTGTATTGCGTTGTAAATTAAATCTTTTTCTCAATTATGGTTTTCTAATTGGTTATTATTTAGGTGAACTTAAACCACTGATTTTTGTATATTCATTTTATAACCAGCCACCTTGCTGAACTTTCCTATTGTTTTTAAGACCTTTTTTCAGCAAGTTCTCATAAGTATTCTGGTATGGAGTCATACTTTTTGCAAATAATAGTAACCTGCTCTTTTTTTTAAACAGTTTTAGAGCCTCATGCTTTTTGCTCCTTTTCCATTGCAATGACTAATATATTTGAGAGAAATGCGCAGTAAGAGTGGTGGAAGTGGACATCCTGTCCCTGACTTCAGCGTGCATGATTTCAGCATTTCAGCATCGAGCATCTGGTTGTATGCATGTTACAGAAATATCTTTCTATGACTACTTGGTTGATTGTTTATTTGTTTTAATCAGGGATTTGTGTTTAAATTTATAAATGCCTCTTATGGAATTTGTGGAGATGATCAAATATTTTTCTCTGACATAATATTAAAATAGTGAATCATATTAATAGATTGTCTTATATTAAAACATCTTTTTATTTAAGGAAATAACCTATTTGATCAAGGCCTGTTATTCTTTTTAATGTACTACTGCTGCAGTCTCCTTAAAAATGTTATTTAGGATTTGTTATTTGCATTGCTGTTACAAAGCATGATTGATTGATTGATTTTTAATATTTTTGTCAGGTTTTGATATCCATATTTTATTACCTTCCAAAAAAAGAATTTGGAAATTTCTCTTCTCTCTTTTAGCTCTTCAAGAGTTAAAATAGCATGGGTATCATCTGTCTTGAGAAAGACTGATAGAATTAACCTGTGAAAACACCAGGGCCTGGTGGATTTTTGAGGCAGCTCCCTGAGAACTCTTTCAATTATTTTTCTCATGGTCCCTGCCCTGTTTAAATTTTTTCTGTCTTCGCTGTGGTCAACTTTGGTAACTGTCCCTTTCATAAAAAGGGACAGTTATTTAATCTATTTAAAACTACTTGCACAAAATTAAATATTGTGCTATTTTACATATAGTATTTAGTGTTTATAGTTGTATCCATGTTATTGTTTCTAATTTTGTGAATTTGAGCTTCACAAATGGAAGATATTTGGTTCCTCATTTTCTACATTGTGAATTGAATGTTCATTTCACCTGTTTTCCTGCTTTCTTATTGAATAGCCTACTTTTTTATTTTTATTTTTTTATTTCCATAGGTTTTTTGGTAACAGATGGTATTTGGTTACATGGGTAAGTTCTTTAGTGGTGATTTGTGAGATTTTGGTGCACCCATGTCCCGAGCAGTGTACACAAAACCCAATGTATAGTCTTTCATCCCTCACCCCCCTCCCACCCTTTCCCTGGAGTCCCCAGAGTCCATCGTATCTAAATAGCTTAATTTTTTTTTTTTTTTTTTGAGACTGAGTCTCGCTCTGTCGCCCAGGCTGGAGTGCAGTGGCGTGATCTCGGCTCACTGCAAGCTCGGCCTCCCGGGTTCATGCCATTCTCCTGCCGCAGCCTCCTGAGTACCTGGGGCTACAGGTGCCTGCCACCACGCCCAGCTAATTTTTTGTGTTTTTAGTAGAGACGGAGTTTCACTGTGTTAGCCAGGATGGTCTCAATCTCCTGACCTCACGATCCATCTGCTTTGGCCTCCCAAAGTGCTGGGATTACAGGCGTGAGCCACCACACCAGGCCTGAATAGCTTACATTTTAAAGATTATATTCTCCCCCTTACTATATCTTTAACCCTTATGCCACACAACTTTTTTAACCAGAGAGTCTGCAATTTCCCTTTTGTTTCCACTTTATCTTGAGTAATTTTCATCTTTAAAATTTTTTAAAATGTTTTTTGTTTTGTTTTCTATTTTAGGAATTAATATCTAAATCCATATACATCCTACACAGAGACTGTTGGCCTATCTGTCTTAAGCATGGTTCTGTACTAGAATTCCACATGAGCAAAATGTGGTCAATTGCATTGTATTCTAGGAACAACAAAAAGAGTGTTTGTTTTCTATTTTAAGATAATGGAATTTGGTGCATCTCTATTGGCTTTATCCATTGTGCTGTTTATATTCTTCATATGCTTCCTAGTTTTTTTTTTTTTTTTTTTTTTGAGACGGAGTCTTGCTCTGTTGCCAGGGCTGGAGTGCAGTGGCCGGATCTCAGCTCACTGCAAGCTCTGCCTCCCGGGTTTACGCCATTCTCCTGCCTCAGCCTCCCGAGTAGCTGGGACTACAGGCGCCCGCCACCTCGCCCGGCTAGTTTTTTGTATTTTTTAGTAGAGACGGGGTTTCACCATGTTAGCCAGGATGGTCTCGATCTCCTGACCTCGTGATCCGCCCATCTCGGCCTCCCAAAGTGCTGGGATTACAGGCTTGAGCCACCGTGCCCGGCCACTTCCTAGTTTTTATGTACTTGATTTGTGATGAGTTAAAGTCTCACTGTTTTGTTTTGGTGATTTCTGCTTTTTAGCTTCTTACTTTTTGTGTTTGTTTTTGTTTTGCTTCATATTGTTCTTTAGTGCATAATGCTCCACTTAGGTAATTGGATCTTGTTCAATGGATCATTATGAAGTGTCTCTTGATCTAGTTAAACGCCTGCCTTAAATTTAAACTTAACTGATAAAATTATCAAAATCTTTCCTTTTTTCATAGTATGTGTTTGTGTTCTGTCTTTGCCAATCATCACAATTCTAATCTTTCTGATTCACTTTACCTTAGATGAGTTAAATAGACAGCATAACATTTTGTTTTCCCTTCATCATCCAGTGACATGGATGTATCCATTTCACTATACATACATCCAATGAAAAGTATATTTGTATTAATAGATAAGATTGGCTTACTTATACTTATTGATGTGAAAAACTTATTTCGTTCTAGTTCTGTGATTTTACATTAAATCTTTCTTCTTTCTTTTGCTTTTGTCTTATGTTATCTGAGCTTTCTTTGTTTTATTGTGTATGTACTTGTATTTCTCCATTAATAGCATAGAAAAGTTGTTATTAAATAATCTAATAGTTACCTTTGTATATTTTCATAATACTCTCAAACCTTTTTGTTGATTTATTACTTTTTGTCTAGTTTATTTGTTCATTGTTTTAATATGGAATCCATAGGGTTCTTCTTTTTTCCTTGAAATCTAAAATGTCCAGGATTTTCTAAGACTCTGTATTTTTCAACCCAAAGTCTGCATTCCTTTACTTGAAGATAGTTTTCTTTTATTACATCTTTGGGGTTTCATTTGTTACTTTTTTGGTACAAGTTTAAGAGTGCAGTTTTGTATAAATTCTTTTTGTATTTGTATAAATTTAAGGGTGTAAACGTTTATAAGTGCAGTTTTGTTACATGAATATGCTACATAGTGGTGAAGTTTGGGTTTTTAGTGTAATCATTGCTGAAATAATGTACATTGTACACACTATGTAATTTCTCATCCCTAACCCCCCATTTTTTGTGTGACTTTTCAGATATTCTTTTATTTCAGGTATACCAGTTATGTGCCTGTTGAATTCTCTTTGTCTTGCTTATCATTTTTTTCTGTCATTCATTTTAGTTTTTGATTTTTTAAAAACTTTATTTTGTTTGATTGGTTTGATGGGCAATAACTTCTCCTATGAACTTCAGATACTAATTTTTTTCTTGCCTCTTTTGTGATGTTTAGCATTTGCTACCTAATTTGAGAGTAGCTTAGGTACTTGCCTGGATTCAAAATGAGATTCAGCTCCGTGAGGCCAGCAATTCTGTCCCCTCCACGGTGCCAAGAAGCAGACCAAGGTCCTCAAAGCAGTTTAATATATGTTCTTAACTAGAACCACAGTATGTGGCCTTCAGCCAGTGTTGTCCCCAGAGAAGAGAGAGCAATGAGGGAAGAAATAGAAAGAGGAGACTTTTTCAGGAGAGGAGATCCTGTAGGGGCCACAAAGGCAGGAATAGCAAAGCCCAGAGCTCACTGACTCACATGCATACTCCCAATATTCCACATTCTGCTTCACTTTTCCCTGTAGTATTTTTCACACACATGTGATTCACTTATTTCTCACGTCTGTCTATATTTATTAATTCCCTGCCCTTCCTTGCAGGAAAGCAAGCTCTGTGGGGGCAGAAATTTTTGTTTGCTTTGCTAGTTAGTAATATCTCTGATACCTAGATCAGTGCTTTGCCCGTAGAAGGTGCTCAGTAAATATTTTTTGAATGAACAGATGTCCATAGGTGCCAAGCAAGTGACATCAAAGAGTGATGTGGACTTAACATTTACATACATATCTGTTTATTGGGCTGTTCTGCTTTCACGAGCAAGAGTATTTTGTTGTATCTTACTTAAAGCATGCTGCCCCACATCTCTCTTTTCTTTTTTTCTTCCTCTATGCTTTTTTTTGTAGTAATAATATAGGTACACAAAAGGGCTCCTTTACTATAATAAAAAGAACACCCTTAGTGCAAGAATACATGCTGGCTGACACTTGGACGGACTCTCAAGGTACAATAGGGAGTGGTGGGGACTGCGGAAAACTGGAGAGCAGATGCCCGGCCTCAGAGGGCAGCCTCTGCTCTGTTCCTGTGGTGCAGCCAGAAGGGAAAGCTGGGCCAGTGTTGCCATAGCAACCAGTTTTTAAAATAAAGCTTCTGGGTCTTCGTGTGAAACATCATTACTGCTAAATGTTGACTCAAACATTTTTAAAACACACACACACACACACACACAAATACAAAACAATGACAAAAGACTAACATTCTTTGGGTCAAGATCAGATAAAGCACACTGGGTGCTGGAAGGGCCAGTGGATCTGCCTGGTGGTGACATTCACCCAGATGGGGAATGGAAGTCCTGCAGGTTCCGGTGCCTGGCTTTTCCTGCTGCCATCCAGGGGTCTGTGAGCACCCTCTGTCCTCTGAGACGGCCTCTCTCCTGGGCCACTGTGCGGAGTCTAAATGTCACCCCCACGTGTTGCAGTGGTGGCTCTGGAGACATCAGGGTGAGCTGTCTAAAGGGGTGTCAACCCATTGGACAGGGTATAATTTCAGTCAATGTGTTCCTGTCTTATTTTAGTTCAACATCATTTCCCAGTTGCAAACCTTTTGAATGACACACGAAATGCAAAACAACATAAAAGGTGCTCCCTCCGGCAGATCTGTGTCCATGCAGAACTTTAATTATTCTTTTTGAATCCTCATAATAATGTGCTACCCCAATTCTGGCAAAAAAAAAAAAAAAATTGAAAAGTCTGATGGAAAAGATTTGTGTCACCTGTACTAGGGTTCCATTTTATTTTTTATAATAGTCTTTATATTTTTAGAAGCGCTGAACAAAAGGAAGGGGCTTTCTAATCAAGAGTATTCTTTAGATACAGAGCATCAGACAATATTTGTGATAAATAGAAAATAACTGCTCTGATAGTCTTCTGCGGTGACATTTGGAATATCATGTTTGTCTTTAGGAAATATTTTTAGTCAGATTTGAAGAACAGCATCTAACATACTTGCTTGGCAGGGAAGGGGCAGGTGGGTATGTTTAGGAGTTTTGAGATAGTAGATTAAAAAACAAAATTTTCACCAGGAATGAAGCAGTTAGGTATTATTAGACATTTTTTCCCCCTTCTAAGAGCAGCAGAGGTGTCTCTCATAGATCATTACAGATGCTTCGAAGGTCTTTCTGGAAGTAACTGACCTTCCTTCTCACAAATCGTGCCAGACTTTTCATTCCAGAGTTTTAGAAAGGGGCTGTGGCCTCTCCCCGCTGTAAGCTGGGTGTGCAAAGCCCAGCTCTCCTCAGTGGGGGGATTCAGAGGCTGAAATCAAGCATCTTTTTTTTTCTCTCCAGACTCATCAAACAGTCCATATTAGATGAAATCTGAGCCCAAGAGAGCTCCATTTTCTTTGAAAGCTATGCAGTGTGGCCTCTAAGCACCAGACTTAAAAACAATATCTTTACAACTGCCAGCCATAATTCAGTGTGATAAAGTAACTATGTTTTTGTTTTAAACCTGAGAACATGTAAAGTTACGACAGACATAAGCTGGGTGAGGAGCAGCCGGGTGGGAGCCAGTGTCCCACAGGCTGAGCGGATGCCATGGGGCCCTGGGGCCAGCATCGGGACACAGCCCACTGGGATTCAGCTCTGCAGCCGCTTAGGGGCTGGGACCCTCACAGCGTCATCTGAAACCACCTGTGCTTCTAGGTCTTTCTCACTCTTTCAAACCCTCTCCTCTTCAGGCTCCTTTCCTTGATTAATTTGTATTTTAAACGAAAGCAGTTTGAAATGGTCCCCCAGACGGCGTGCAGTGCCCTTCAATTCATATCCACACTCTGCAAAACAGAAGATTAAAAATAAGTTTCTGGCTTCTGCACTTAAATGGAAACCTTTAGTAATCAAAACTAGCTCACCATCAACTTCCCGGCTTGAAACGTCCATTTCTCCTGCTGATGAAAGAGAGAGAGTTAGTTATTTCCATTGGCTTTCAGCTGACCCCTTAGGCAGACGGGAAGAATGGGTTCCCTGTTATTTATTTGGGTGTTTTGGGCAATTTGCTGTATATAAAAGCTCTAAATATGGCAGCAGCTGTACTGCCCCAAAGAAGGAGGTTAATAATGTAGATTTAAATGGTGTTTAGCAAGAGCAAAATCTCAGAGACATCAGCAAAGTTCAAGTGTAATTCAGAGTCTATGAACCAGCAGTGTTTAGGGGAGTTCAATTTTCCTTTGGTTTTTGGGTGACAGCCTAATGTGCCAAGTGCCATCATGTCCCCCCAGGGGCATGTTTGGCTTGGGGCCACGTGCAGGCAGGGCCCTCTGCCCACCGTGGGTCAGAAGTGGCCATTCTGGATGTGTTGTTCAAAAACCTAAGATTTGGTGCCTTGCTGGAGTCGCATAATAGACAGCGTCACTTTCACACCTCTTAAAAGTCTTTTTAAAAATAGTCCCTCTAGCAGGAGGCTTATTTGGGATGCAGTGCTTTACACCTCTGTATTTTCAGACTATCTGGGGATGCTTTTTATATACGTTGTTTTACCCGCAGCTCCCTGGTTTCCCGCTACGCAGCTATAGGTTGAAGGCCCAACTTTGGGAGTCACTAGGGAGATGGGGAGGCCAGATGTTTGGGGTGGTGCTTTGGGGAGGAAAAGCAGGCTGCTGGCCCTGACAGACTCACCACCTGCAGGCCACCTCACTGACCGCCTTCGATGTTGGAATCCCAAATACTTCACTTCACTGACCTCCTGTACCCTCTAAGGCAGACAACCTAGGAAGCCCTTGTCACATCTTGGACCCAGAACCCACTCTTCCTAGAGTCTTTTTATCTCTGTTAACAGCAGCTCTCTGTCCTTCTGTTTTTTTCCAGCTAAAAATCTTGATGTCTTCTTTTTTTCTTTTTTTGAGATGGGATATTGCTCTGTCACCCAGGCTGGAATACAGTGGTACAATCGGTGTCATTCTCGACCCTTCTTTTTGTCTCCTACTCCATATGCATTCCAAAAGCAAATCTGCAGACAGCACCTTCAAAATACAGATAGAAAATATAGGCTTTGCCTTCTCCTTATCCACCCTGCCATGAGATGGGCTTACAGCAGGAACAGCCCTTATTTGGTTATCAACAGAATCGTAGTTGGTCTCCTGGCTTTTGCTCTGGGCACTATTTTCAGCACAGTGGTCAGAGTGATTCTCTTAAATGTTGTGTCAGACCTTGTTACTGCTCTGCTCAGATTCTTGGGGGCTCCCAATGCCACAGTGGCCAGCAAGCCCCATGCAATCTGGCTTGCCATTATGCCCTGGCTTTGAGTCTTGCTATCTCTTGGCTCTCTGCCTTGCTCAGTCTTGCCCACACTGGCCTCCTTGTTGTACTCAGGCCCAGCAGGTTCCCAGGGCCTTTGCATGGGCTACAGCCTCTGCTGCTACAATGCCTTCACCATGCAAAACTGCAAGGTTGGTTTGATCCCTCACCTTTTCTGGGTCTTTGCTCCACTGTGGCCTCTTAGTGAGGCCTCCCTGAGTTCTCCCATTTAAGATTTGGACTAGCCCCATCCTAGAATTCCCTCTGCCTCTTTCTGCTTAGTTTGTCTCCAGGCCTTTTATTACTGTTTGCATGTTACAGAGCTGCAAATGCTGGGGTATTATCTGTTTTGTTTGATAGTGGATCTCCCAGCACCCTGAATAGTGTCTGGTATTGGAGGGGCCTCACTGCATTTTGTATAATTGAATGAGTGACTGACTAAATGAATGAACAGACTGACTCTACAGAGTCCCATGTTTCATGGGTTGGAGAGGTAGTGTCCTTTATTGGATATGCGCTTTGGAGTGAGGCTGCCTGTGTGGCCATTACTACTTTGTATGCCTTCTCTGCTTCTCCTTCATAAATGACTCAAAGAGGTCCAGGACTTGTCTGGGGTATTGTGGGGTGTGTGGCACTCTGTGGTGTGGGTATGCCGTGGGAGCCCTATAATAGCATAGTAGTCGGGTGGATGGGTCCAGGCTCGGCCGTATGCCCATGTGGCCCCTGGTTGCTTGGTCCTCCAAGTTCACCCCTCCTGTTCCCTCCTGTCTTCCCAGACACACCAGCTTTTCCATACAGGGTCATCTATGAAAACTCCTAGCATCTGTCTCCATTCCCACTGTGAGGACCTGTGCCTGTTTCTGGAATCTAGAGCCTGCCTCGAGCCTCAGCATGCTGCCTGTACCTCATCAACTGCTAGCTCCCCTGGGAATCTGAGCCTGAGCCCAGGATGATCCAACAGTGTTGGGAAAGCCCTTAACACATGCAGTGATGGTTTCCTGGGTGCTTTTGTGATCACGCCATGTATTCTTGATTCTGAGCTACCATCACCTATGTAATAGGCCATATTTGGAAGGAAAACAATCAAGAGCTTGATCTCTATTGTAAAGTGCATTATTATTTCAGGCTTGTTCAATTTTAAATATGTCTGTGAGTCTTGGTGTTGAGGATCTACAGAAGCATGGGTTTGTTAGGGAGCAGGGCTGATTTGGGCTCAGCCATGAGGGTGTGTCCTGGGAACGCCAGGTGATACGGTTTGGCTTTGTATCCCCACCCAAATCTCATCTTGAGTTCTAATCCCCATAATCCCTACATGTCAATGGAAGGATCCAGTGAGAGGTGATTGGCTCATGGGAGCAGTTTCCCCCATGCTGTTGTAGTGATAGTGAGTGAGTTATCGTGAGATCTGATGGTTTTATAAGTGTTTGGCAGGTTCCACCTTTGCTCACTCTTCTCGCTCCTACTGCCTTGTGAAAAAGGACATGTTTGCTTTCTCTTCTGCCATGATTGTAAGTTTCCTGAGGGCCTCCCCAGCCGTGCAGAACTGTGAGTCAATTAAACCTCCTTTGTTTATAAATCACCGAGTCTTGGGCAGTATCTTTATAGCAGTATGAAAATATACCGGGAATGCAGTCAGGCCCAAGGAGCCAGCTTCTCTCACAATGAGGCCAGAGCTGAGGGTGGGCCCGCAGGTGAGCACAGGCAACCAAGCACAGCTGCGTTCTGCCCCTCACACAATAAAGGGTATGATTCACTGGGCCCCACTCTGACCTCACCCCCCAATCAGGGAGTCATGATTCACTTGACCAACAGAGGCCCAAGAAGCATTTGATCTCAAAAATCGCCTATTTGGATTTTCCCAGTGAGAACACTATTCCAAACAGGGTCTAGGAGGAAAGCTAGTTAACCTGTGTTGGTCCCATTATATGTCCTAAAAGGAGACGTGATAATTATTAATATAAACTAACAATATTAGGAACAACCATTTATGAAATTATTTCTTTGTGTTAGGAATTGTACCAGCAGGTTGATATTATTTGAATTATTTCAGTCCTGTTAAAAAGCAGGCAAGGTTGGCCTTACTGTGTCCACCTTGCAGGTGAGGAGGCAGTCTCAGATAGGTTTAAAAAGTCACTCAAAGTCATACTGTTGAGAGTTGAGGAAAACAAGAGTCAAAATTTTCTAATCTCTAGGATCCCTCATTCAGGGAGCTCCCCAGTCCAAGTCAGTTCAAACCGTTTCTGGACAGAAACAGTAACCTGGATATACCTGTCTCCATGTTCTGGCTCCTTTATGCCATGTAGGCATGCCATGGACTTTGTGTTGGTGAATGACATGCCCTTTGTGGACTGGGGCTGAGGCCTGAAGGCATGGGGACTGAGAAAGCCCTCTTGACCTATTTATTCCCATGTCTCAGGACATCCTTGATTTAAAAAAAGACAAACAAATGGTAGCTGCACTATAGAATTGAAAAGGTGGCAGTGGTTAAAACATTTTAAAATGATTTTTTTCCCACACATATGGGCAAGAGGTTATATTGCCAGTTCAATGCTAATCACAGTTATTTACCAAGAAAAAAAAAAATCCATGTAAAAGCGCATGGCGTTTGGTTCCAAAAAATGCCTGCTTGGTTCTGCTGCCGGCTGAGTCTGTCTCTACGGAAAGGAGCCGGGCAGGAGACGGCTCCAACCAGAGCACGGGGATGATAAATAACTCACAGGTGTCAGACACACACAAGAATTACGCGTGTCTGACCTATGAGGGGATAAATCCCACGTCCTGCCGATGGCCAGGGAATGCGTCTTTAAGTGTCATAAAAATTTAGCATTTTTTCCCCTTCCTAATTATCTTCTATAATTTTGCCAGATTTATTAAAATAAGATTTTCTGGGGGTTATTTTTTTTTTCTTTTCACTGGTAGAATGTGCTCTTTAGTATCATTTTACATAATTTAATACAATTTGTTCCATCCATTGATTTTCATGGGGATACAAGCTGTTCGTTTGTGAGAAAGCTGGCATCGGCCAGAGTGCTGGCAAGACGGCACCTCGAGGAGCTCATTCTGGTTGCAAAGTTCGGAGGGGGCTTCGGCCATTTTTAAGGCAGGTTTAGTGATGCTGGAGCCTGAGAGGCCTTCTTCCCCCACTGCCCCCTCTTGGAGACCCAGGAAGGAGGCCGTCCGCTGCACCGATGGGCACAGGGGCACTGTAGGCCCCCGCATGATGCAAGGAAGCTCTCCCCCAATGTGCAGTCTGATGGAGAAACACAGGTGTTTCTTAATTACTCGTGCAGAAGGGAAGGGGATGCCAGGCGGATGTGCGGTGATGGTGACCGCGCCAGAGAGGGAGCCCGGCCAGTGACAGCCCGCTCCCTGCATGGCCCCCACCCCGGCCACCTCGGTGCTGCATTTGGGAAACCCTTACTCCAGGCTGCCCTCCCCTCCTTCCTGGGTTTTCTTAATTCAACTGGGGTTGTGGATATTTTAGGAATTAGCCAAACCCTTGAAATGTGGAAGAGAGACAGAATGATGGGACTGGCAGTAAGGTGGGGAGTCCTGGGCCTTGGAGGCTGGAGGCTCAATACCCCCTTTCATCTTGATAGGGCTCCTTTCTGAGCCTGGGAGCTGAAAGGTACCCCCTCGTTCCTCTGCTATCTGCCTCCTTGTGGGTCTGCTTCTGGGGGTAGATAGATGGTTAGGTCCCAGGGGAGGACATAAAAGTTCTAGGCTGGCTGGGTGCTCACGCCTATCATCCCAACACTTTGGTAGGCCAAGGCAGGAGGATCACTTGAGGTCAGGAGTTTGGAAACAGCCTGGGGAATGTAGTGAGACCCCATCTCTACAAAAAAATTTTAAAAAGTCAGGTGTGGTGGTACACATCTGTAGTCCCAGCTACTTGGGAGGCTGAGGGAGGAGGATCTCTTGAGCCTAAAAGTTTGAGGCTGCAGTGAGCCATGGTTGTGACACTGTACTCCAACTTGGGTGACAGAGTTAGGCCCTGTTTTAAAAAAAAAAAGGCTCTCTGTGCTTCAGTTGGAAGACACAAGAATTGGGTTCCAGCTCTGCCTCCACTGTGCTGTGTGACCTTGGATAGGTTGCTTCACCTCTCTGGACTCTTAAATAATGACACTCTTAAATTCCCTCTTAAATAATGACACTCAAGTTCTCTGTACAGGAGACAGGGGTTCCACAGATTCTCCGAAGGCTCTCATATTCTGTGAAGCTCTGAGCTGTAGAAGACAGAGACCAGGGAGGAATTTTCCTGCTTTGCCCTTCCTCTGACATTGTCCTGCCTCTAGGGGTGGCCTGAGATGGGCAGAGGACCAGTGAGGAGAGGCGAAGATGGGAGCAGTACCACTCAGCTCGGCTCTGACCCTGCGGGCACGGCTTACCGTAATGGCTCAGCACCAATGTGACCCACGCCCTCCCAGGGCTGGGTGGCTCTGGCCACGAGGCCAGGAGGAGTGCACACGGTCCTGGCTTTGCTGCTCCTTCTCTGGGTGTCCATCACACCTCTACCCGGAACCCGTGTCCCCCAGCCCGCCCCTGCTTCCAGTGGGGAGAGCCTGGAAACTGTGGCTGTCATGTCACACAGACAGACAGGGATGCAGCCCCTTTCCTGGTGGAAGGCTTTCTGCACGAGGGTGCCCCAGACAGTGATGAATCATCTCCCATCCAGCACCCCTGGGGGAACGCTAAGTAGGCCAAATGAAATGATCTGAGCTGGCTGTGGGCCAGGACGGCAGGGCTAATCCTTGCCTTTGTGGGAGAGCCTGGGGCTGGAGGGTCTGCCACTAGTCACAGCCGCCTACTGCAATGCTGGCCCCGTGGCCCTGCCACCACCCCAGGACCCCATAGGCCTCCTGCCTGCTCCTTCAACTCCCTGTACTTTCCAACAGGCATACAGCCCTGCACCAAGGAGGACAGAGAATATAGCATAGCATGCTGCAGAGCTCCAGCTCACCCAGGAGTCACTTTTTATTATTTATTTATTTGTTTTTTGAGATGGAGTCTCGCTCTGTCGCCCAGGCTGGAGTGCAGTGGCACGATCTCCGCTCACTGCAAGCTCCGCCTCCCGGGTTCACACCATTCTCCTGCATTAGTCTCCCGAGTAGCAGCTGGGACTACAGGCGCCCGCCACCACGCCTGGCTAAGTTTTTGTATTTTTTAGTAGAGATGGGGTTTCACCATGTTAGCCAGGATGGTCTCGATCTCCTGACCTCGTGATCTGCCCGTCTCGGCCTCCCCTTTTTTTTTTTTTTTTACAGAGTCTCGTTCTGTAGCCTAGGCTGGAGTGCAGTGGCATGATCTCGGCTCACTGCAGCCTCCGCCTCCTGGGTCCTGGTTCAAGCAATTCTCCTGCCTCACCCTCTGGAGTAGCTGGGATTACAGGCATGTGCCACCATGTCTGGCTAATTGTTGCATTTTCAGTAGAGATGGTGTTTCACCACATAGGCCAGGCTGGTCTTGAACTCCGGACCTTGTGATCTGCCTGCCTCGGTCTCCCAAAGTGCTGGGATTACAGGCATGGGCCACTGCACCCGGCCCAGGAGTCACTTTTAAAGCACCTACTGAATGCCCACACCTGCGGGAGGGAGAGGAGACTGGACCCTCTGCAGCTGCTATGCATGGGGCTTAGACTTTGTGTGGTACAGCAGGGCACCAGGTATGGAGAGCGGTTATCACTGAAGGTTTGCTCAGTGCCAAGTGCTGGGCCAAGTGTTAGACAATTGCCTTTTATTTATTTAATTTTATTTTTTTGAGACAGAGTCTTACTCTGTCTCCCAGGCTGGAGTGCAGTGGCATGATCACAGCTTACTGCAGGCTCGACCTCCCCGGGTTCAGGTGATCCTCCTACCTCAGACTCCTAAGTAGCTGGGACCACAGGCAGCTGCCACTGTGCCTTTCTAATTTTTGTAGACAGGGTTTCACTGTGTTGCCCAAGCCAATCTCAAATTCTTGGGCTCCAGCCATTCACCCACCTCTGCCTCCCAAATTGCTGGGGTTGTAGGCATGAACCACCACACCCAGCCTGATAATTGCCTTTTAAATTCTTGCAATGGTGCAATGAAGTGGACGTCCTTATTATCTCTTTTGTAAAAGAAGGGGCAAGGCTCAGAGAAGTCAAGTAATGCTCAAGGTTGCAGAGCTGGTGAATGCAGAACCTGCCTTGTGCTGGCCTGCCTATTGGCGCAGTGAAGGAGTGCTATGACCTGTCCCCCAGTCCTCATAGGCTTTATCACTCTTTGTGGGTCTGGAATCGTCTGGGAGTTTCTCTGCTCCCCTGGCTCCCCTATGCCGTTTGTCAACCAGTGCACCCACACTCACTCCATTCCCTTCTGAGGCCAGGCAGGGGGAGTGAGGGACCCTCCTGCACAACAGTTCACAGTGATACAGGCACAATGGTCCCTGCTCAGCCAGAACCAGGTGATCTGAGCAACCCCTTGCCGTCCAAAACCACCAGGAATGAACACCCATTAGTGGGCAGCTCTACTCCCTTGTTTCTGCCAGGGAGGCCATTGGGCACAACTCAGCCCTGAGTTTGAGAAAGTGTGAACTTAAAAAACAGATACTCTCCAGGGAAGAGAGGGTCATTTTTTTTTTTTTTTT
>NW_012116166.1:2776299-2831036 GCF_000951035.1 Colobus angolensis palliatus
TTTGGAAGGCAGGATACATCAGTAAGTAAAGCAACCCAATCCGCATTCTCCAGGAAGTATCCCGTGTGTGTGTGTGTGTGTGTGTGTGTGTGTGTGTGTACCTGCGTGTGTGCACACGTCCTGCATTTGCAAGGCTGTGTGTGCCTGGGCATGCAAGAGCATGAATTTCCTGGAACAGAAAGGAGACCCCGGGCATGAACAAGAGCAGGGCTGGGCCTCCGTTTCAGCCCTGGCCTGCAGACCCTGCCAGCAGCTTCTGCTGAGAGGGGAGCTTTGAAAAATCCTCTGTTCTCCAGAAAGCCCTCCTTGGCACAGTGACCTCCCTTCTGCCTGCTCTTCCTGTCTTAGGGGCTGTGTCTGCTTCCCAGGCTCAGGCTGGGTCACTGTCAGGACTCGCCGCTGGGCCAAGGTCAGCAGAAACACTCACCCAGGGCTTCAGGTGAGGCCAGGCTGGCGCCACGGGGAGGCTCACTTTTATTGCTCACCCAGCCACTTGCTGAAAAATTAATTTGCACGTGAATCACATTTATTGAGACCTTCTGGATCAGATAACAGATGCAGACCGGCCTGTTCCGCAAGGCCATCCAGAGAAGAAATCCTAAAACATTCAGTGGACAAAGGGATGCCTGCTGGCCGAGGCTCGCTCCTAGATCGAGCCCCTCCCTCGAGGTGTGCTTGTGTGTATTTGGAAGGCTCCCCTGGCATCAGAGACTCCAGGCTCCATCCTGCAAGGGCTCCTGGAGCGGAGGCTGGGCTGTGCAGCCGGGCACTCCCGACCGGCTCTCTGGATTGGTTCTCCTGTAGCCCCTCGGAAGCAACCAGGAGCTGGCCCTCCCCTCCCTGGCCATCTGCTTGAAGCATCTGGTGATCAGGTGCAAGCCCCACACCGGAGCATTCAAGCTGAAATGTGCAGTCACCTTGCCACCCACACTCGCTTTTGTTACGTGGCCAGGCTGCCCCTCTTTGTGTCGGGGAGAACAGTTTGGGGATGGAAATCCGACTGCTGGCACTGGGAATTCACCATGGCTGAGCCGAGATCCTGCAGGCCGAGAGGCTGGCCCAGCCTCCAGACCCGGCTGTCCCCTCCCACCAGGGTCCATGGACATGTCTCCAGCAAACGGGTGGGCTTTCCAGAGCAGGGAGAAGATTGCTCACGAATGTCCTCTTTACCCCACTGGGTCCAGCAGGTCTCAGATATTTGGATCCTGCCATAAAGGAGAAATGCTCATTAGTTTTATGCCTCCACCATTATCTAGTAAGGAAAGGGTAGGTTGCTCCCAGTGCTACTCCTGGCCTGGACTGCTGGCCTGGAGTGATCGATAGCTCTTCAAACGGGCTACCAGTGAGTGGGATTGGGAGAAGGCTCAAGACCTGCTCCTGAGGCCGATTGCTTCTGCGCTAACCCAAGCATCTTGGAGGGCAACGTGGGTGTCTGTATTGTTGAAAACATTCTGTTCTTCAGGTTTAATAAGCACCCATCAGAGAGCACTCAAAGATTAATATGGGGGAGTTTTCATCACCAGAGAGTCCATTTCATTTTCTGAGCCACTGACGACTCAGTTGAGAGCTGTGGACTCACGACACCAAGAGGTGCTTTGGCTTGATTTTCAGTCTTGTAAAACACGGCCCCTGGTGCTACCTCCCCAAACCACCATAGGCCTGTCCTCATGGCTGCCGGAGCCCATAGGCATTGCATTTAGCATTCTTCTCCTGCCGGGGGTTCAAGGTAAATATCTTCTCACAGAGGACAGAATGGGCCCCCATTTGAAACTATTAACTGTGCGTAATAGTTCACTGGAAGCAGTCTCTTTTGGTTTGGGTTTTAGTAGCTCTGTGTGAACTTAAAGATGAAAGTGACATCCTACTATGTGCTGGGGATGCATTTTCTGTTCTTCTTTCTACAATAGCCATGGGCATTACTCTGGAATGTTGTTACATGAAGAAACACCAAGAAATGTATCTGTAAAAGTCCAGCCGGGTGAGGTGGCTCAATCCCAACACCTTGGGAGGCCGAGTTGGGCAGATCGCCTGAGGTTCGGAGTTCGAGATCAGTCTGTCCAACATGGTGAAACCCCACCTCTACTAAAAATACAAAAATTAGCCAGGTGTGGTGATGGATGCCTGTAATCCCAGCTACTCAGGAGGCTGAGGCAGGAGAATCACTTGAACCTGGGAGGCAGAGGTTGCAGTGAGGTGAGATCACGACATTGCACTCCAGCCTGGGTGACAGAGCGAGAATCCATCTCAAAACAAACAAACAAACAAAGAAATAAACAGACAAACCAGAAGTCCTGACTAGGCCCCAATCTCTGTCTCCACCTCTCCCAGTGTTAATTGTGACAAGCAGTTTGATGTTGCTTAAGTCACTGCTGGCTGAAATTAGTGAGAGATTTTATTCTTGAGAGACACAGAGAGAATAGAAAGAAGTCAAAATCCCTGACTGACTCCATTAGTTCATCTCAATCCCAAGGTATCTTCTTTAGATGATCTGGAAGATTGAATTCATGGGTATGGACAGTTAAATAGTGGAGAGAGGAGGAAGAGGGCTGTGGATTACAGATTTCTAGATGATCTGTGACATGCCTGCTTGTGAGAGTTCTACCAGCCAAGCCCTTTTCAATAAGATGATCCAAGAGAAAGATACTTATCTTTTAAATTTTTGGAAACTCTCAGCATTCCGTAATTGATCCACTTCCTTAGTGGAAAAATACAACAACCAAAAGTCTTCAGCCTTAGATACTGGAATGAAAGCTAAGGTTGTTCACAGATGTAGAAGAAGCTGATTGTGGTATCAGATAAAATCTAGCTATTAAATGCTTCCATAGGAATAGATAACTCAGGATGTCAATATTCAATTGTATTTATTCTTATTTTTATTATGTGTTGACCAATTCTAGTTTTGTATAATTATGGGGTACAAAGAGGAGTTATGGTTTTAAATACAACGTAGGAAGATTGAATTAAGCTGATTAACATATCCCGTCACCTCAAATATTTAACTTTTTTTATAAGAACATTACAAATATACTCTCCGGTGATATTGAAATGTAACAAACTCAACTATTAGCTATATTCACTATGTAATGCAAATGATCTAAACAAAAATTCAAAAATTCCTCCTATTGAACTGAGGCTTCAACTTCTGGTAACCACCATTCTGCTCTCTGCTTCTATGAGATCAATTGCTTCAGAGTCCATG
This sequence comes from Colobus angolensis palliatus, assembly GCF_000951035.1. NCBI lineage: Eukaryota > Metazoa > Chordata > Mammalia > Primates > Cercopithecidae > Colobus > Colobus angolensis. Next base: position 2,779,499 of record NW_012116166.1, read on the forward strand.
TTTAAGTGAGAACACCCAGGATTTGTCTTTCTGGGTTTGGCATATTTCACTTCACATAATGTTCCACAATTCCATCCAGATTGTCACAAATTATATTATATTTTATTTTTATTTGATTTTTAAATTAAAAATTTTTTTTTTGTAGAAATGGGGTCTCACTATGTTGCCTAAGCTGGTCTTGAACTCCTAGGCTCATTTAATTCTCCTGCTTCAGCCTCCCAAAGTGCAGAGATTACAGGCATGAGCCATCACACCTGGCCAATATTAGATTTCAAACACCTCCTAAGGATCTTTAATTTTAAAGATGCATCTTTTTCTTTTCTTCTTTTAATCAGCACATGAGTGTAACATGTGGTGCTATTTCCCTCATGAAACATTGCCTCTACTAAGCACATGCCTGAAGTGACACTATCCCTGCCCCCACCCACGTCATACCCCCTTCCCAGGAGCTCAGGCTGCGGGAAGGTCATTTCCATTGCATCCCTGTGCTAGCTGGGCAGACCATCCCTACTGGTGTTAAAGACCCAAATGTCTTTCTCTCCCGCCTCTTGGTGGAGCATGAAGACAAGGTCCCATTGGCTTAAGGCGCGGTGCTGGCTTTCTCCGATGGTTGTGCCGTAAGTTAGCAGGATAAGTTTGACAGTAATTTAATTTTCATTGACAAATGCTGTCATAATATTGAGAACAAAGTGATATATTGTATCAACAGTAGTGGTCGACGCTCAGCCAGTCATATGGACTGGGCGAGCACCATATGGTTCTTCTAAGCTCGACTTGGAAAGCTCTGGCTAAGAACTTGACAAGCTTAAGATACCAGTCAGGAAAAATGATTACCCTTGAGAAGTTCCTGCCATGCCTCCAGTCTCTGAATTTCTTAGAGAAAAGGAGGGAGTGCTTCCTGGATACCAGCCAGGGTCCACCATACCCCTGGCCGGAGCAGTCCCTCAAGGGCACCTCGGAAGGAATGTATCCCTCACGAACCGGGGCCAGCCACAGCCACGCAGATTCTCTGCTGACAGCCGGCATAATCGAAAGTCCTGAGATGATAAAACACCATTGATTTCCTGTTGGTTTGTGTTTGTTCCTGGCTGTGGTCCTCTCCACTTAATGCCGGTGAATGTTGCATCCACGCGTGTGAATGAGGCCAGGAATGAAGCCTGGCCCACGTTACAAACTCACACAATCCAACCAGAAAGGGGACGGGATTTTTCATTTTGGGAGTGCAGCTCGTTATGGCTGCATCTCCAGACCCCCTTCTGGGCCAATCAGAGCCAGAGCCATGAGTAGATTACGTGTCAGTCTTTGTGTGCCTGGGTACGTGTGTGTCTGACTAAACTCTTAGCCAAAATCTCAGCTAGACGATTTGATCAAAAGTGTCACCACTGTCAAAAGCAGTCTCCATTTGTTCTGCTTTCTTAACACTGAGCTTATTTTAATTCTGGTTACTGTACATAGAAAAAAACAACCGATGAGCAAAGTTACAAACAGGCTGGGAGAGAAGAAAGCTCTGTGTGTGTGTGTGTGTGTGTGTGTCTGTGTGTGTGTGTGTGTGTGTGTGTGTGTATGCGTGTACCCCACACACGCATGTTTAGGGACACACCATATCCCCATGCACATTCAGCTGCTGTCCTTGTCTGGCTTGCCAAACGTTCAGGGGCCTTCCATTCTCTGAAGGATTCCCATCCCAAACAACACTAAGTAAAGAAACAGGCATATGGCGTGGATTGGAGATGGTGCAGTGTTGGCACAGTCCTTCTGCTGTGGTGAACAGGTATCTGGAAAAGATGAGAGTCCCGTTCTGCTCTTTTTGGAGTTTATCATTTATTTGGATTTTGTGGTTGTTGCTTTGTGTTTATTATTATCTTAACAAAGAGAGGGAGAGTGTGCAATTTGCAGAACTGGGCACTGGTACAACTGCTCTCCAAGATGGCTCCCTGCCTGAGCCAGGGCTGTCCTTCTTGCAAGGCACTGTCTTGTCTCACCCTGCGTGGATCCTCAGCTCCCAGGCTCTCTGGCCAGGAGCAAGGGCTGCCTGCAAGGTGCAGGGGGAGCATCTAAGTGCAGATGGTTCTCTGGAGGCCCCGAGAGCTCCTGGGTGTGGCTGGGGGTGTCCTTGGTCTTGAAAGACAGTGTTGACTTGAAAAAGCAGGGCAGATTGGAGGAGCAGCTGCCCTCCTTGTGGATGGCATCCGTTGGTGGCTGTGTAAAGAGGAGTTCCGGACTGCCTCCCATTACCATTTCATTACGCGACAGCAGACCCATACACAGATCCATACGCTGCCTCTTGGATGGGGTTTCCAAACACAGCAGGACACTGCGGAGAGTGCTTACCTCCTCTCCTGCCTGCTGGAAACCCAGCTCCCTGCCATGTGGCACTTTCTGAGCTGTGGCTGCAGGCTCTCCCCAGGTACTCCAGCTGATGGGTGCCCCCAGAGGATGAGAGACCGCTGGAGAGCTGTGCAAGGTGCCAGTGGCTGCAACATTTTCCAGAAGGGTCTCTGGAGAGAATGTGTCAGGAAAACACCCAGCCAAAGGATGTTTTCTCACCCAGGTACCTCTGGGCTTTGGAATCTTGCTTGGCGGGGCCCGGGGATGGGGTGTCACCCCTTCACAGTGGTGGTCAGCCATGAGACATGGTGACCACCTAAGAGGAGCTGGCTTTTCTTATCTAGGCCGGACTCACCAGCATTTTAATGATGAGGGAAATGAGATAACCGGGTCCTCCACAGACAGGGAAGGTGAGAGGGTCATTGGCTCTATGTGCTGATTCCAGGATGGGTGATCATTCTTCCCCATGGCAGTGTGGTGGAAGGGATTGGGGAGCGGATGCGTGTCCTGGCTCCACCGTGCCTGAGCAAGGATTCCCATCCTCATGAGGCCCTTGTCTCTTCATGGATAAAAAGAAAGCATTGCTTGTGAAAAAATGATGATTCCCCATGTTCTTCAAGTAAGAGGCTCCCTCCTTCCTTCCTCGGGATTTATCATCTTTATGTTTAAAGAGAAAAATCCACAGGGGGGAAGCACAAAAAAATTATTCTTTCTGTTTAAACCCATTTTGTGATGTTGAATTTCCCCCACCCATTTCAGGTGAGATCTAGGCAAGGTCCCACAACATTTTTGGTCATTTTGGAATAACACAGGGTCTTTGTGTGCCTTTGAGTCATAGAAGAGCCTCATTTTGGTCATGGAAGCACATGTTTCAATGTCATACTCCTAACTCCAAGCTTCGTGTAGAGTGGGATCATCTTCTGGAGCTGGCTGCAGCCTGTTGAGGGCCTGGGGACGGGGACAGGCCATGTCTTTTCTGGTCCCTGGCCTTGTGTTTTCCTTTCTCCTATGCGTTCTGACCACCGTGGTTTTGAACAGGGTCTGCAGAAGAAGTCAGGGCTGGAAACACGGCCATGACAGTTGTTTTTCTCCTGGGCTGGATCCTTTCTGGAGTTCTTGGGGCTCTCCCACATTTCTAGGATTCTGTCACCTACAGTTTGGGCATGTAGCCTCTGGCTGGCTGATGGCTGCTAGCCCTTCAGCAGGGAACATCCAGTGTCTTCCTGGTGAATTGTTTCATCTTTTAGGCAGCCTCTTGGACAAAGTCCTTGACAGCATTTTTATGCAGAGGGTCCTTCCATAGTGACCCACATCTGGACCTTGGGAAGTATTCTTCACATCTTCCAACAAACTGAAACTGGAACCTTTCCCCATACAGGCCTCCTTTTAACCCACCCTAAGAATAGCCTCTATCTTTTCCACTTTTGCATAGCTGGGCTTCATGTCCCACTGACACCAAGGGATATGGAACAGGTTCTCTTTAAGAGTCCATCAGCTGGGAATAAAGTGAAGGAAGCAACCTCTGTCCATCCCCCATGGAAGGAGGGCTGGTAATAACATCACACCCACCAACTCTTTCCAAAGAACTCCTCTATTTTGCAACTCTCTGCCTTTTCAAATTCAATCCTTCTATAGCCTCAAATTGGGTCTTGGCATGAGGTTGAGGACACTTCTTGTCCAGTCCTTCTAGTTTGGATAAAGCAAGCATTCGTCCTTTACACTTTGTGGTCAGACTTTTGGAGTTTCCATCTAAAGAGTAACAAAAGCACAAATTTTAACATCCTTCTACCCTTGATGATCACACAGCTCTTCTTCCAATCCAAACTCAAATCTTTTTCTAGAGCATCATTCCTATTTTTCTCTTTTGAGATACTTGGTGAGAGCAGAGTTTATTAGTTTTGCACTTACAATAGCCCTTCTGATACATAAAAATTGATTGAGCTAGTTGCTTCTCACCTTGCTTTTCTGAGAAAAACTGTGTCTTTTTTTTTATAGCAAGAGATAGACAAAGGCAGCAAGGTATTTTGAGGGTTTTTTGCAAGGCTGGTGTTATGTAGACAAATAGATTGCCTCTGTACTTTGTCTTTTGCTCTGCTGTTGGATGTTTGGGACATCACAGCACAACCTAAACATCCTTGTGGCTTACTCATGGATCACCCAGAAGTAGTCCATGCAAGCCCTGAAAAGTCTTTCCTGAATGTTCCAGTCTGCATCAGACAACCTGGTATCAGCTCCATGTCTGTTGTGTTGACACTGCTTCTGATCTCTGGGAAACACTAAGGTCAAACTTGATGAAAGGCCAGGGTGGCTGGTCTTTCTCAACCCAGACCTCTGTTCCATTTTAGCATGTCTCTTCTATCAGTCCTGAGGACTTTTAGGGTCTTAACATCTCACACTGCTGTATTAGTCTGTTCTAGATTTGCTATTACCTGAGACTGGGTAATTTATAATGAAAAGTGGTTAAACTGACTCACAGTTCTGCAGGCGGTACAGGAAGCTAGATGCTGCATCTGCTCAGCTTCGGGGAGGCCTCAGGAAACTCACAGTCATGGTGGAGGGTGGAGTGGGAGCCTGTACTTCACATGGCCGAGCAGGAGGAAGCATGAGAGGGGGGAAGTGCTATACACTTTTAAACAACCAGATCTCAGGAGAACTTTCTCACTATCACAAAAACATTACCAAGGCGGGTAGTGTTAAAACCATTCATGAGAAATCTTCCCCGATGATCCAGTCACTTCCCACCAGGCCCCACCTCCAACATTTTACAACTCTCTACATCAGATTTGGGGTGGGGACAGAGACCGAAACCATATCAACTATTTAGTCTTCTGACTCATTGGGGATAATTTGTCTGGGCTTCTGAGGGGATTGTAAGGCAGTCATGGGCCAGATTAGCACAAGAGCAAAACTTTATATATCTTTGCAGTCAAGAACAGGACACATTGGTGTATTAAGCAAATGGAATCTTCTTCCAGCTAACTCTTTCTTGAAGTGTTTCCAAACTAGCTCTTAATTTCAGATGTTGTACTCTTAGTCTCACAATTTCCAGTTGATTTCTTTTGGTGATTCCCATTTTCTGCCTAAACTCCTTATCTTGTCATCTATTTTCTTAAATATATCAGGTATAGTTCTTCTAAAGTCTGTAACTCTAAAACTCAATATTTGGATCTTCTGTGGGCCTGATTACATCAGCTGTTGCCTGATTTTCTGTCTTTGTTTTCACTCATTTCCTCTTATTTCCTGGTGTACCTGGTAATTTTTATCAAATGTCAGACATGGCATATACAAATTTTAGAGATGCATTTTGGCTCTATGTGAGAACTGCCAAACAGGAATGTGATGTGAACCACCCATGCCATTTAAATTTTGTAGTAGCGATATTAAATAAGCATGAATACATAGTTAACTATTTTTAAGAATGTATTTTGTTGTATTTAACCAGGTATATGCAAAGTGTTATCATTTGAACAGGTAACCAATATAAAGAGTATTAATGGGACATTTTACATGTCTTTTTTGTACAAAGTCTTGGAAATCCAGTGAGTGTTTTACCCTCATAGCAATTCTCAATTCTGACAAAGCCCCATCCCAAGTGCCCAGTAGCCACATGTGGCCATCAGTTACCCTGTTGGACAGCACAGCTCTGGATGGTGTTACCTTCCTCTAGGGAGGATTTACTTTTGTTTCCAGCAGGCCATTAGGCTTGGAGAAGATCATCTTAAGTCAATCAGAAATTGAGCAGATTTTAAGGGTTTATTTCTTACCTGTTCTTACTCCTAACTGTGCCCCTTTAGGGGTAACAAATAAATGTGCGGGGTGCTTATCAGGAAACTTTTGCCTTACCAAGCCCTAGAGTCTGGTGTTTATCTTCTTGGTCCCTTGGACTATGGATGTCTCTGATTTGCTTCTTAGCATCTCATTGGCTGCCATTTGTAAGTTCACAACTATCTCAAGGGGAGAAGTAAAGTCAAAAACAAGCCCAGCATTCTGTGCTCCTTCCTTTTTAGAATCTTGACCTGTCAAGTCCTGGCTCCTTTGATAACTCTATTACACCTTGAAATTATTTATATACACACATACTGGCCAGGTGCTGCAGCTCACGCCTGTAATTCTAGCACTTTGGGAGACCGAGGTGGGCAGATCACCTGATGTCAGGAGTTTGAGACCAGCCTGGCTAATATGGTGAAAACCCCATCCCTACCAAAAAATACGAAAATTAGCCGGGCGTGGTGGCACATGCCTGTAGTCCCAGCTACTCGGGAGGCTGAGGTGGAAGGATCGCTTGAATCCAGGAGGCAGAGGTTGCAGTGAGCCAAGATCATGCCACTGCATTCCAGCCTGGGCAACAGAGTGAGACACTGTCTCAAGAAAAATAAATTGTTTATATACACACCACTGTTTTTTTCATGCAGCTTTTCTAGTTGTGCTCAATAAGCCAGTTGATTTGTTACAAGCTGTTTTACTATAGCCAAAAGTAGAAGTAAAATAACATCTTAAATAACTAAAACCAGATTTTCCTCCCCTGTTTGGCAATCAGCACTGTTTCAGCCTTTGAGAGAAAACTTATTTCTTTACTTCTGACTCAGCACACCAAAATCTCTGGGGAAGATTTTGTCCCCAGTTCTAAGGACTGGCAAATTGAGGTATCGTAAGATTGTGCCTTGGAAGAGTCAGGCCCAAGATCCTCTGGGCTTCCCACTGCACCGTCCTACCAGCCTGCATGGCAGGGAGGTTTGCTGACCTGGTGTTTGTACTGGTAGCTCCTGAATATCCTTCTGTGCAGGCACAGGCAATCCATATAGGAACATGAAGAAATGGTACCAGTGGCCGTCATTCCAGGCAAGCTTACAGTTTCACAGAGATCAGAGGCATGTTGAAAGGACACTCATTTCTTATGCAGCATTTTCTAAGATGTTGTCTTATACCAGACCCTGGGCTACAGCCTTGTGTCAGCAGCAGAATGCCGTCATTCACAGCCCTGCTGTTGGGGAGCATGTCTCCTGGGGCACATCCTGGTTTGGTATGAGGGCCCTATCTGGGACATAGACACAGAATGTTGTGGACACATGACAACCCTACGCAGCTGTACACGTTCCCACCTGCGTAAGTCTCTAGCTCAGCTTCAGTATCGCGTAGTTATCTCTGGATCAGCAGTAAGACCTTATGATGTTTCAAGTATAAAATATTTAAATAAAACGTTTTACCATGTTAGTGAGATAAAATCTTTAGCATTAATAGAAATTTTGTTTTTTCACAAAAAAGGAAGTTAATTGAAGCTTACTTTTAATTCACTACATTTAACCCAATCTGTTTTGTTTTTCAGAAAAGAAATCAACCTGTGTTTTCTTGAAAGAAAAGCAAATTCTACTTTTTTTTCTGTTCTGATTATTTAAAAAATAGGAGAAAAAACTCCCAAACATTGCTTACTGCATGAAGAGTGCCAGTTTTAGTTTATCTTCTCTCAGCTTTCTTCCTGTGCCTAGCTTTTATGGAATTATAATCTTACTGTTATATGATTTCTGCATGTCATATACATATAATATATATGTGCAGTATGAAATTTTTTCTCATGTTATTAAGACGTGTATAAATGTATGGCTACACTAAAATATCATTATATAGTTATTTGCCCTATTGTTGAATATGTCGACTGTTTCCAATTTTTTTTTAATATTACAAATATAATACAGGGAATGTCTTTGAACATAAAGGCAGCTCCTCTTATTCCCCCTTCACCCTCGTGCTTTAGAGTATTTCTCCGGGGAAGACCACCAGAAATGGAATTACTACATCAAAGCAATGGAATATTTATATCCTCTTTCACTTAATTTTAAGCCTCAGATTTACTCCTCAATGGGAAGTTACTTCCCGCCAAATCTCAAATCCAAGACAGGAATTAGGTGGCTTCTCTTGGCCGAGATGTAATGCCTGTCCCAAGATGAGGAGACCTAGAGGATGGCAGTAAAGTGGGGCAAGGCCTCGAAGGTGTTTGAGGAGTTGGTTGTGGATGGAAAAGCGACCCTGATTGCAAAGCCAAGGATAATAGTACAAGCCAAAGGAAAGTCTGTTTAATGAGATTGGCAATGCACTTGCAGGAAAACCTTTTGAGAAAAAATTACAGCAAAGTTTGCAGGGCCACCTCCCTCTGCAATGGCAATGTTGATGGGGGCCATTGCTGATATGGCATGGGTGTTGGATTTTGGCAACTGAATCCTATTTTAGATGCATTGTGAGCTGAATCCTATTTTAGATTGACTCATGTAAGGAACCCCGTGGTGACTCTATAAATCAGAAAGTTCGTTTGCATTGCAAATCGCCCTTTCCTAAGTAATCTTCAGCTCCTTAATTTTACAAATTATATATTGGAAATCTTTTATTTCTGTATATTGGTTGTTGCAAAGTACACTTGGAGGACACTTGGGGCCCATTTCAACCATGGAGTTTGGGGGTCTTGTTGCAGGAAAGTTCTTCTAGTCAATCCTTCCCTGGGGGTTGTCAGTCTGTCCTCCGTCTCTGGTGGACTGCTGATGGCATTTGCCTTCCAGGTTAAGCCCCAGTGATAAAGTCACTGCCAAGACCCGCAAATTGAAGGAGGAATGGACCTCAAAAGCTTCAGAGGAGACTGAAATGTGTCGGCTGATTAGAAGGTAGAAGGTCAGAGAGACTAGAGAAAACTCAAGGCGTGAGCTGAGCCTCGGGCTCGCATTACAGAGAGGAGGCTGAAGTTTCAGAAGGAAATTTTGATCATCAGAAGTGCCTGCAGGAAGTCCTCGACTCTAGCAACAGATTAGATCCCACTGAGAAAGGAGAGACTTGTGCTGCAGACCGTTGTCCAGATGGGTTTCAGGAGATGATACAAAGGCTTTGTCTGAGGATGAGATGGATGAGTCAGTCAGTGCTTTCTTTGAGTGGATCAAATATCAGTAGACTTGGATGTCTTTGTCCTGAGCACCTGAGTGAAACAGGCTGTGTGGGGGGTGAGAGCCCAGCTCCCTAAGGGACACAACTGAGGTCTCTGTCTGACACTGGCCTCAGCACTGGGGCATTCTCTTACCCTTTTATGTCAACACCAAAAGCCATGGAGCTGGGCCTTAAAAACATTGTTCAAAAGTCGTATCTTAAGTTATGACCTTTCTTTAAGTATTTATAACGACTGATTGGATTTCATAAGTAAAGCCAGATTTGCATAAATTAATAAAATATTTCACTGGGTGGCATCCTTTCCCAAGTTATTGGGGATCCTGTGGTTGAGGGGCCGGTGCTTCTTCTCCTGCTGGGTTCATGAATCTAACCTTTCCACTGGGGCTGTGTCCTCCATCCCAGCCTTGGCTGCTGTAAACTGTGCTAAAATGTCACTGAACTTTGCAAGTTACTGAATTTGCTGGGGTGTTACTTAAACCTCCAAACCTAATTGGAGGTGGATGTGGGAGAAATACTCCAAGACCCACACTCGACTTGGGAAGATTTGGAAAGAGTCCCATGACGTCAGGTCCCTGCTGGGGCTTGGTGGAAAATTTATACAAGTACCAGTAATTATTTAACAATCAACTCATCCTAAACTTTTATACCATTTATATAGTGTTTAATTTACATTGATTTCTTCATTTTACATGTAGTAATTAATTTTGTCTTACTGACAGATGATTCTCAATGACTGATTTCAAGACACATTCCGGACAGGTACTTTTTAACCCTTCGTTTTGCTTCAAAAAGCCTCATTCTACTCTGGGGTTCTGCCAGCTATCGCAAAGCAATTTCTGGAGGGGGGGTCTTGGGGGACCAACCTGTGTGGAAGCAGGGAGGCGGGAGGTGAGTTTTCATGTAGATTGTATGTTTACTTAGGGTAGCTTTGGGTGGAAGATTGGGAGTTGGGTTGGGAGGGGGGCGCTTAAATCTCCCCCAGTTAACCCCTTGCTCTTCTTAGTGAATATTGCTTTAGGCCATGCTTGAGTGAACTCCAAGATATTGGAAATTTTTTCTTTGCTTTAGAAAGCAAAGTAGAAATTCCCAAATTCAATTTGATTAAAATATCGGGGGAAATGATAGAATGAACCAAACTGAAAGGCAAACATTTTTTGTTATTGATTTCACATTTCGATCTCTGTTACATGTGTTGTAAATGTCATCTGTCCGAAGGTGAGAGCTTCAGAGACAAGTGTTTGAAATGGCAGTGGAGCCACAGATACCAAGTGAGCTCTGTGGTTTAGTTTTACTTGTTCAAGAAGTGCTTGTCCACTTCAGTTGCTTCTGGGAGATGTTGGAAGAGGGATCTGCAGTCAAAACAGAGTGGGGTGCATTTTGGTCTGCTATACTTAGCTGTCTCTCTCTCTCTCTATATATATATATATATTTTTTTTTTTTTTTAGAAAATTTCCTTCTTCCTTTCATTCTTAGTTTGTAATCTCTAAGTATGAGCTCATAACTATTTGGTTTAAGGTATGTACATCTCCAGAGTTAAAATGGAGAGAAAACTTATAGTGGACATTTCTTTAAAAAATTTTTTTTGGGGGAGAAGCAGTACCTTGGTGCTTTAGTATCGCAGGATATGACTATTATAGGACACTCCTGTTATTATTAATGAGGAGGATATGTATCCTTCATTTTGCAACTTTTCATCCTCAATGACCTTTTAAATATGGAAACTGTTGAAGTCACATTTTAATATTAATGAATGATGTAAAAGGTAAATGAAGTTCAAATTATTCTAATACTCGCATGTTAGGATCTGTGTCTATATCCATATCTTCTCCATAGGCTTGTCATAACTTTATAAGTGGCAAAGGGATTTGAGTGCGAAGCCCCACAGATGAAGGCCGTCTGCCAGTGATTGAAGCCTACTTAGTGGGTGGCGCCACCCTGCAGCAGGGAGCTTCCCACCTAGACACATATGTTCTGATGCTTTTGGTCATTATTCTGACCTAGACATTCACCAAGAATGAAGAAACATTCGTTTGGCGAACAACACGCCTGCATTTTGGGAAAGTTCTCCATGCCGTTGCCCGGTCTGGCTTCTTGCTGGGTCAGCTTTGAGTTGGAGCCCTGAGGACAGCAGGTCTCAGATCTAGTCACTGTCTTCTCCAGCCTCCTGCTACTGCATCTATAACTCTGTCTCCCAGTGCAAGAGTTGGGCCCCTTTGGGGATTTCCGCCATTATTTTTTCAGAGAAGGTATTCAGCTCTGGTTTAGCTTGTAGCAACAAAGGTCTTTTTGTGTCTCACGATTCCTCTCCCCTCTGACTCTTCTTTCATCCCTGTAGCATCTATTATTACCGTAATGTGACTAAGGGGGCCTTTCCCCCTGTCATGTGCCTCCCCTACTGTCCTGGTGGAAACTAGTATGTTCTCTTACCCTTTACATCCATCATTTCCACCTAAGCACAGCATAGCAGCCTCTGGGGAAAGAAGCGTGAGCCTGCACACACATGTTCACGACTGTGTACACGACTGTGTCTAGGAGCATGTATGTACACAATGTGTGTTTAGGCAAGAATGCATCTTTGCAAGGCGTGAAGGTGTGCTCGTGAATGTCCCTATGTAATGTGTGAATGTGTGCATGTGCAGGTGTGTGCGTGCTTCTGCGTGAAGCTGTCGGTGCATATGTGTGGAAGTGTGACTTTGCCAATCAGTGGGCACAGCTGTTGATCATGCACTGTCCAGACCACAGTGCTTTAGCTCCTTCTAGACATTTTCTCCATCTCTATTTGTGTTAATTATTCAAATGGCAATTAGTGGCTCTGCCCCCCTTTGGTCACAGTCTCATAGTATTTGAGGGATGGTCATATATTCATCAGATTTCAATAAATCCTTTCCAACGTTATTGTCCTTGTTGTATTAACTGGCACCTGCCTTCCGACGTTACACCTGCAGGAGAATTCCACCACGTTTGGGCGCATTTCTGAAGCAAGGCTATTGATGTTCTGTGTTTTAAAAAATTAATTTAAAAAACTCAGATCTCGGGAAATTCCAGCAGTCAGTCTCCTTTTTTTATCCTAATCTCTTCATAGTAATGCTCACAAGTACCCTTGGTCCAGACAATTCTTCATTCATTCTCCACCCCCCACCACACTCACACCCAAACTCCCCACCGCTGGAGATTAGTCCTTTGTGAGTCAGTGCACAAAAGCTTTCTTAAAGTCCCAGTAAATTATACCCCTGGTTTCCCTCTTGAATTCCTTTTTGTTACTTTTTCAAAATATTCTATTAGTTTTGTTACGTATGATCTCCCTTTTGTGAATCCATGCTGAATATCTTTAATTAAATCATAACTTTCCCTATTTTGTCCCTGATTAGTGTTTCCAATATCTTCCCCACTGCTCAAGTCAAGCTTACTGGTGTTTAATTTCTTTGATCTCCCTTAGAGTCGTTATTAAATATAGGTGTTGCATAAGGGCTCTTGGCCACTGGTGCTTCTCCCGTTTCCCTGGGTGTTTTAAAAAGGTATTTGCTAATCGTTCCCCTGTTTCCTTGCCTCCTCTTGCACAAATTCTAAGATGGTTCCCATCTGCTCCCGGAGTTATCAGTCCTCAGACACTCTAATTTCTTTCTCACCTGTTCTGCTACTGGGCTGATTTCCTTCGGAAATATTTTCCTCTCCTTGGGAAATGCTTGTCTGTTGCTGGCATCTGCTTTCGTCTTCCCTTTATGGACATGAAAGCAAATAATTTATTTTTCATTTTCTCTAGAAGTCGTCATCCCTTCTTCCAATCAAATATGTTCTATGTATGCCTCCTTGTGTTTTTTTAAAAAAGCATTATGAACCCAGTTCCAGCAACTGCTTGCTAAGACCCCAATTTGGAAGTGGTATTTCCCTTCCAAAGGGTTGATAGCATCACCAACTTTTAATTTGGAGCAGGGAGTGCTGACCCTTTGCTAGTGAAACTGTTTTGGATGTCCCTGGCTGTTCTACAGCAAGCAGCATGAAGTCTTGAGGCTTCCCTGACAACCGGTACAAGAGGGACCTGGCCCCCTCTCTGGGTTTTAGGGAGTTGTAAAGTTTACCACGTGTTGCTTTGGAAATCTCTCATCTGAAGTCAGCTTCAGCTGGGAAGTTCGCCTTCACTTTTCTTCTGCTCTGTGCTTCCAATTTTCCTCGCACCTGAGGGGTGCATTGGTTCTCCCATGACTCACTTCCCTTCAGGCTGTACTGTGGGCTCATCCTCAAATGTAATTTGCTTCCTTTTCTTCCTGTGTTCCCAGGACACAGACTGAAAAGGGCTGCCCTGTGCAGAAGGTGCACACGCATGGGTTTTCAGATGCTCTTAGCTGCAGGTGTCCCTGTCAAGGGGCTGGGCCCACAAGAAGTAACTTTGGAGTCCCCGACCTGCAGCCGCGTGGAAGCCTCTTCAGATCACTGTTCCTCTCAGCTTGACCTCATTTCCTTTCCAGTACAACCCAGATCTGCGTGCTGAGACATCACTCTCAGGTTGTAAATTCTACACCAAATCAAAAGGCCAAATCCTTCTGCAAACCCACAGGCACTCGACCTACATCACACCAAGGAGCCTGGCCTCGATGGCTATCTCAGGGTCCCTGAGCAGGGGAGGCAGAGGTGTGAGCCCCCACCCCTCCAGCACCAGCTACTGGTCTTCTGCAGGAGAGCAGCTTCCCCGGATCAAGTGGCAGAAACGACATCAGCCAACGTTTCCACAGAGTATGAGTCATAAATAGTCCTTTTGACATTGTTTCACATCAAAAGGCAAGCAGCCTGTGCTGTTCCCTGTCCCTCGTCCCTAACATAGAAGTGCCTGGAATTTGCCCACAAACAAGGATTTGGAATTTTAAAAGCTCAATAAAGGTAGTAAACAGACACACTCGAGTCAGTTTTTAAAAAGTGTTTTTAGTTGGGTCAAATAGTCACTTTGGGGAAAAATAAAGATCGTTTATACTGGTTTTTTCAGTTCACATGTTTTTGAAAACCAATTGCCTGGTGCAGACCTAGTTCGTAATACCATCCGGAAGTGCTGATGATAAATGAGTGGGCCCAGGGTTCCCTCTGAGCTTCAGGGGTTTCTTCTTCACCACAGACCACTGTTTCTCCACTGAAAGAGTCTGTAGTCCCTTCACTTCAGAGCAATGGGGTAGGACGGCTGGGGTCCTGATTCCATAGTTAACCAGAATCAACCCTGGGGCTTGAGCCACCTCACTGTATGCCTGACAGCTGCCCCAGACAGGGAGGACAGTCCTCTGTCAGCCTCTGAGCAATGTTCCAGAAGCAATTTATAGATGGACTTGGTGAGCAAAAAGTAAGAGTCACAGGTGCTTCATAATAATTACTTGCACATTTCCAGAATCGGACATTCTGTCATTTAATAGACCTAAAACTAAAAAGCTTTGTCTGTGAAAGGTGACCAATAGAAACAGCGTTTGGATTATGTGATATCCCATAACTTAATCATATGGCTCTTAAGAGGGGGACATACACAGCTGTGTCTCACTAATATGCATGCAATATGTGTAAACTGATACGCTTTAATTCTAAACTTGTTTTTAGCAGGAAGAAAAAAGCATTTAGATGAAGAACATTAAGATTCAATATTAACCATTTTTTCCCCTTTGGGCAAAATTATTCATCACTTGATATTTATTAAAGCAGCATTTTGTCTTTTTTTTTTTTTTTTTTTTTGCTGTTGTGAGATGCATCCTGCTACTGATTTTCCAAACATCCTCAAAGTTTTGTGGCAAAGTGAAAAAGACACAGGAACAACCAGTAGCCCCTTTGGGGTCACAGGAAAACAATCGACTTGAAAGATATACCCTTGTGCTTTTGAAGCCCGAGAGTCATCCTAACCCCTAGGACCTAGTGACAGGGGCAAAGTTGGAGTAATTAATTTAGAAAGGGCTGACTGGTTTTCCACCTCTCCTATTACACATATTTGATTTGCCCATCCTCTCTGATGTTTTAATTGTTAGTTTATACTGGTTTAATCTGAAATATTTAAGTATATTTGCTTTGATAATCTTAACTAACAAAAAAAAGAAAAAACTAAGACAAAGGAATTGTAGATTGGAGACTTTATTTTCAGGGCAAAATGATACGGGTAAGTGAACATCAACTGACCAGAAATTATTTGCTTCTGTCTGTTAGACACGTAATGGAGTCATTTAACTAGTCAAATTAGGAGCTGCAGAAATGCACCATGCTTCATTACTGAGTTCGAATGGGCACCATTTTACATTTACGTCAAAAATTATCTCATAGCAAATTAATGTTTTCATTGTGCAGAAAGGCTGAAGCTATGCAGTGTTAGCGGCACCTAGAGGCCATTGCGAAAATACTTCAAAGGGATGATCTACAAACAAGGACAAAATGATCAATAGATGAGTGGTGGTGGTGAGAGCCCTGACCCCGTCTGAAAGTAAGAACATAGTCATTGAATCAAATTGGCTGTCTTGGTGACCGTATGAAGCTCTGAGGGGCCATGACGGTTATCCTAAACTTGGCCTAGAACTAGATGTGCTGAAAGAGCCCCTAAGATTTCTCTCTTCTTCTTGTTACTCTTTAAGTCCTGAAAATATGTGGTGTTGTTTTTTTTTTCACAGTTTGAGTTTGCTTTTTCTTTTACCTATGGGCTTACATTATGTCAGAATCTCATATTTTAGCTGATGAACATTTCTGTAAATAAGCAAGGAGAGATTTTTTCCTCCCACATTGTAAATTGGCATCCTTAGACTCTTTCTTTTGTCATTGGTAAAAACTTGCTGTCCGTAGAGAGAGGCAACACAAGATACTGTTTCGTCTTAAAAAATACTGAACTGGGTAAGCAACACAAGACACTGTTTCGTCTTAAAAAATACTGAACTGGGTAAATCCTCCATCCAAACAGATTACCAAGGTTGATTGTGGTCCCAAGAATGTCAATCTCTGCTCAATTTAGCGAGAAATCATTTTAAATAAAATAGCAAAGCCCTCCCCAATGAAAATATGTGTTAAAATGATCTGCAAGTCGTCAGTGACTCTGGGACGTTGGAGCATACTGTCAGAGCAGAAGCAAAGGAGAGAATGGAAGCATATAAATAGCATTGAGAACTCGAGAATATTTCAAGACAATATTGATGTCTAAAATATATGTGAATGACTGCATAATGATCGAGGCAGACATAATTCAAAGTACAGTCAGAATCTGGCCTCCAACTCAGAGCTTTAAATTCTCCAAAAGACATCTGTTTGCTGAGAAAGCCTCACCAACAGCTGCGCCACATAAAGGGGAGAACCCGGGATACGGTTGGGAGTTGGCAGGTAGGGGAGCCTCACAGGGGTCAGGTGGGGTCCTGGAGGGTGGGCGCCCCACCTTCATTCCACAGGTACCGGAAGCACGGCTGCTTTGAACAAAGGCGAGGGAGGTGCCTGTAGTTCCTAGAACCAGGTAGCAAATGTCGCCTGTGTGTTTTATCAGAAAGCGCCCCTGTTTTCAGCATCTCCAAAGGCCCAGTTGGGCACTGCGCCTCTCGGATGCTGACAAGAAGATTTGACATTACTTCTCTGGTCCTTAACTTTGTTTACCCAGCTGCTGTTCTTCTGATACTTAACTCTTTCACCTTGCAGAAAACAAGGGTGAAGGAGGAAGGGAAGCTCCAGGTGTAATTTTTCAGAACAAAATATAATGCTGTGATTTATTTTTCTTAAAAAAGAGAATAAGCACGAGGAAATTGAATAGCACCCATTTCACGCTTAACTGTGGTTCACAAATGAGAGTTTGTAATTAAAATGCTGTCTGCAAACCTATTCTGCAGACCCAAAAAGAAAACTTCCTCAGAATGTTATCAACTCTCCAGTTTCTGTAAAGATGCCGTATTTTCAGATTTCAAAGAGAGGATCTCCTTTTGAAAATAAAGAATTGTTGGGTATCATATGAGCCTGCTAAGTACAGCATTTTAAACCCACGCTGTGTTGAAAAATTCAAGAATTTGGCAGTGACCTTAAGGCCACAGATAGGATGATGAAAAATGGGGAGATGAGGGCAGTGTCTAAAGGAAATTCTCTTTTGTTCTAACAGAAGCTTTGTGTGTGTGTGGCTTAAGCAAGTGGTTCAATAGCATTTCTTTGAAACAGAAACAAAAATGCTAAGAGCTGGTTACAAGTACTCTGGTCTTCTTTTCTCCTTAAAATGCAGGAAGAATTTTACCTCTTCTCATGAATCTTGTCTGCTGAAATGTCTCAGTCTTCATGTTATGTTTACCAAGGCCAGGCCGGAGGATCCGATAATTTATAACCATTCCTATTGGGTTTTATGTAATAACTTTGGAACTCATATAAAGTAATGATCCACAAACTCTTTTAATGTTCATTATAAAATATGAAATATTTCTCAGAACCATTGCAATTATGTGACCAGACATAACTGTTTCACACATGAGTAAATACAGGGAGGTTTAACATAACTTTATTATCTTCCTGTCTTTTCTTCTCATTGATGTGATAATACTGTTTTAATATTTTTCTAAAGAAAAGTTAAGTAATTTTAGAATCTCTACTGAGGCCCGCTTTATTGGCTTTTGTAATAGAACTCTCAAATCTAATTGTATTTATGCTCAGACTGACACCACTAAATGTCGTGAATGGAAGGGAAATGCCCCCCAAAGCTGTGTATTCTGTAATTATCGATAGATGTGTCTCTGCTGACGAGGCCTGGGGATCTGGGGAGAGTCGGGGAAGTAAAGCTGAGATGGCAGCAGGCATTTCCACCGTCATCCTGAGGCCCCCGTGGACGCGGAGAGGTACTTTTCTAAGGAGTGAATGAGCCCCATCGTTCCGTAGGACTCACCAGGAAACTTTTTCCCTTTGACTCTGTGTGCTGTGTCTGCCTCTCCTGAGTCTGGAGTCAGCAGCATGCAACTTCTAGTTTCATAGAAGGCTGATCTCCGAAGAGAATTTTCCTGGGCTTCCTGTCCTAGTGATTTGAGCTGAGGGGCATTGTCCCGGTTGCTTGACCTTCACCTGGGGTGTGGGTTTGGAGTCATCCCTGGCAGCTGTAAAGTCTCCTACAGTGATGGAAGCCAGAGAGGGATTATTCTGGAAATCCACTTCTTACTCCCCGTGTGGGCAGTGGAAGTGGTAACACCAAGGCTGGGAACCCAGTGACAGTGCTGCCTCCACTCTGGATGCCCCATCAGAATCCAGGATTCTCCCAGGACCGAATGGCGACTATTTCTAGCCTAGTAAGGTTGGGTGGAAAAGATTAAACACGAGGGAAGATGCTGTTATCTGGGCATTTCCAAGTCCTGGAGAGGAGAGAGGGTTTCACCATGCTCGACTCTTTTATCTTACTTGTTCTTAGACAAGTGTTTCTCAAAGTCTCATGTGCAACCAGGTCCCCATGGATCTTGCTATGGTGGCGATTCTGACTCAGTAGTTCTGGGGAGGACCCTCTCTTCTGCCCTTCAGCTCCAGGGTCACAGCTGTGCTGCCAGTCCAGGGACCACACATTAGCTCTGGGTGTAACATCTGTCTTCTCACTGCATGTCCACTTTCGGGGAGCAAAGCTGACACAGGGCATGGAGGGCTGGGGGGCCCTCTGAGCGGCCCATGAGAACAATGAAAACTTGAAGAGCAGCCTGATGGCTGGAGCCAGTTCACAGTTGTGTTTTGTTTGACTTGTGTGATATTATACTTTTGCTTTTAATTGGTTGCACACAGTCTAAAAATGAAAGATTTTTAAATTTACAAATCCTGGCTTTCAGGTTCTCTTGAAAAACTAGAATGTCTGGGGCAAGGAACAGAGGAGAGGTGGGATCCGCAGGAGCAACGGAAGGAAGAGAGGTGGGAGCCCCTCCTTTAGGGAGGTGTGGCTCTTCCCTTCTCCGCCAAGAGGTCCTGCCCAGCCTGCCTTCCTCATAACACAAGAGTTTGCAGACAGGACAGTTAAACCCCAGGGAAAGAGGGCTGCTACCTTGGCACACGCAGGGCGTTTGCAGTGGTGGAGGCTGCGTGCCCCCCTGCTGCTGGCTCTTGTCTGGAGTTCACAGGAATGGAGAACTCTTGCCCCATCAGAACCCAGGATTCACCCGGGTGCTTTAGCTCTGCCTTCTGGCAAGTGCCATCTTCCTCTTTGAGGAGCTGTTCCTTAGCTCTCTAGTTCTCACAAGCAAGCCACTGGAGAGGGTGCAATTCCCAGCTAATTAAAGGTCTTGAGATCCTCCCCTCCCTGTCGCCGACACTCCTTTGAAATGAGCAGGCTGCATGAAAAGTGTCCCTGGCTGCTACCTGGCAGCAGGTGTGAGCCAAGGGCTGGGGCCCAGGCTGTGGGGGCTCAGTGGGGAGGGAACCTGACCTTCACCTAGGTACATCCAACAGGTGTGGCTGCCGGGCATAGTAGTCATCCAGTTCCTAGGTGGGCAGTACTGGGGATCGTCACAAAATCTGGAAAGTTCATTAGCTGTACAATCATCTGATCATCTTCTCACTTGGGCCTCTTCACTCCTCACCACCCACCATACACCCATATACACCCCGTCCCCAGTCCCTCCTGGAAACTAGTGGGTTGTGTTGGAGTCAGATGTGGCAAAACACAGCCTAAGTCAACATTCATGGGTCCTAAAGCAAAAGAACTGTGGAATGCTTGTATCCAAAGATTTCTTCATGACTGCAACTGGTTGAGTGATGAAATAAAGGTGAAACCAAAGAGATCTTTCTGCTTCCCTGGGCAGTGACTATCTAGGCCTTTAGTTCTTTTAACCAGGCGATTGTTGCTGTAATGGATCTCAGTGCTATTGGGGCGCTGACTGAAGCTTGTTTTTTTTTCCTGCGTGAAGACCAGGAACCCAGTGCCCCCAAAGGCTAGGGTGGCTTAGGTAAATTTGAGGGCTGTCCTTGAGGCAGGTTCTGCTGAGCTCCACAATTCAGCTGTGTCTGCCACCCACCGCCCACACACCTTCCATGCTGGGCAAAGCCAATGTGCTTACAACATTGACTTTCTTTATCCCCAAGCAGCATTCAGGGCTAACTTTTCAGAAATTTTTATTTCTGAATGCTGGTTAAAGGCAGGATCTTCTGCTGCCAAATTTCTCAAGCTGTCACCTGCACAGTGAACAAGTGAGGAGTGGCCTGAGGCACCTGGCTGTGCTCCTGCAACTAAGAACTCTGTTCTTAGGGACTTAGCACTGGGTACATCTAGGGAGTTAGGAGGACTCACAGGACCCTCAGATTGACAGCTCTCAGCATTTGGCTGCTGGTTAAACAAATCTCACGTGAGTTAAAATTTCTACATGTTCTTCCATTTATAAGACAGAGCAAAATCAGCACTTAATGGATCTTGTACGGTATTGCAATGACAGACTGCATAGGGGTAGCCAGGTGACTGCAAGAGCTTCCTGCTCTCTTCGTCATCTTCTCAGAGAGCTTTGCTCATTTCTGTTTGTGAATATGAATAAAAGAATCTATTACATATTGCATTCAGAGAAAGCCATACGTGGTACCCAATTGTGGCCACATGCAAGGGGAGGGGAGGATCTCAAGACCTTTAATTAGCTGGGAATTGCACCCTCTCCAGTGGCTTGCTTGTGAGGACTAGAGAGCTAAGGAACAGCTCCTCAAAGAGGAAGATGGCACTTGCCAGAAGGCAGAGCTAAAGCACCCAGGTGAATCCTGGGTTCTGATGGGGCAAGAGTTCTCCACTCCTGCGAACTCCAGACAAGAGCAATACTGAGAACCTGGCATGCTGATTGGTACAGGGAACTGGAAGTCACTGAATGGGGAAGGGCTGGAGAAACTGAGGGTGAACTCAGCCCTCACCTCAAAGGAGCTTGCCGTCAACTCGGGGAAATGGAGCTAAACTATGCAAGTCGCATTGCTACCCAAGTCATGAGTGGGAAGGGAATGAGACTGGGGAATAGGGCAGAACTGAGTTGGGCCTGCAAAGATGGGGAGGGTTTGGCTAAAACCTAGTGTTTTACAGGTTTATCCAAGGAAGGAATCTAGCAATGATCTCCTTTTGCTCTTTAGTGTCTTTTCCTCTGACCGGTTAAAGATTCCCTGTTCATGGTGGCTTGGTGGCTTACACCTGTAATCCCAGTGCTTTGGGATGCTGAGGTGGGAGGATCGCTTCAGCCCAGGAGTTCGAGACTAACCTGGGCAACATAATGGGACCCTGTCTCTACAGAAAATGTAAAAATTAGCTGTGCATGGTGGTGCACACCTGTAGTCCCAGCTACCCGGGAGGTTGCAGTTGGAGGATCACTTGAGCCCAGGAGTTTGAGGCTGTAGTGAGCTGGGATTGCACCACTGCATTCCAGCCTTGACAACAGAGCAAGACCCTGTTTCAAAAAACAAAAAACAAAACAAAAACCGCTTTCTTTGATGTCTGCATGTACTTGAGAGGGCTCAAAATGAGATAAGTTTTTGCTTCTGCAGCAAGATGGAGTTCTAGAGTCCTAGAGACCCTCCCCTTGGTTCCTCTCCAGTGCTGTCCTTGGTGTTACTCAAAGGAACAATTGCCTGGTCTTCTGAATTGGGAACTACTTAGAATAAAACAGCTGCGTTTTATATGATGAATTGAATTCTTTTCTAATGAATTTTATCAGACTGCTTTTTGGAGCACATATTGGAATATGGCAGTGCCGGACTATTTTCTAGCATAAGAAAATAAATTAACTTAGGATTGTGAAATCACATTAAAACAATATGAAAACTCTGCCATGCTTTTGGTTATCCCCTTGGCTGGAGCACATTGCACCATCTCTACCCTGCTGGAAACGTGCTGTCACTCTGTCTCCCTGTGCCCCGTGCAACGATGCTCACGGAATTGTTGGCTGTCAATATTGCTGTGTGTACAACCGGAGCAGTGAGGTTAGTTCCTCTGCAGCACACTCTCCAGAGAGTCAAAGGATGTCATTCCCGTCTCGGCAGGGACGCAATCATACATCTGCTCTCTGGTCTGTGACACCTCACTGTCTACTTTGGCTGTGTCCCTGGGCAGCAATGCCTGTCATCATTTTACGAGGCACAACAGAAAGCCTGGTTCACCCCTGACACTGCAGGACATGCAAGGCCACCAAGGCAGTGTCATTAGGTGCCCCTGGACTTGGAGGGCCTAGTTCTGATGTTTCCGCTCCGCATGGGGTCAGTCTGAACCATGGAAATTACAGGGGAGATGCGAGGGCTGAGCACATGGCCTGACTGGAAATTGAGAACCTGCTTTGAAGGCCTTTCTTTCCTTTAGTTATCTCCTTCACAAAGCCTCCTTCTCCTGGAGTTAATTCACAGGCAGTTGCGGCTGGCCCTTTTGCAGGGACACTGGAAAGAATCAGCCAATATTCACCCAAAAATATTTTCATCCAAAACCACACAGATGCTGGCAGTGCTGGTCTGAAAAGTGCAGAAAGAAGACATTCAAAGTATGTCCCTGCATTCTTCCAGTGGTATGTCTTGACCACATGTAGCCAGCTGGACCTTCCAATCCAAGAGCACCTTAGAAAGTCAGAGGCATCTAACAGTTTGGAGGAGAGCTCTGGAGAGGGTGCTGTGTGAGTTTAAGCTGGAACGTGATGTCACGTAAGTCACCGAAACTGCCTCAGCTTCAGTCTTCTCTGTGTAATGACTGTGAAAATAGAATCCACCTCGAAGAGTTAATCACTCTACAGACTTGGAGAGTCCACAGGCAATAAGGCTCCAGGGAGATCACTGAGAAAGCAACAACAGCCAAGAGGCAGCTGCCAGCTAAAGCCACCTCTCCCGTGCAGCTAGGAGACTGAACTCTCTCAGTATTCCTGCCACTGCTCCGACGACATCTTGATCTTTCCTACTGACCCTCTCTACCCTCTTTGCTCTTCCGGTGCTCCTTGGGGCTCAGCCCCAGTTCTCTTTCTCTTCCCCTTGCACTCTCTTCCTGGGAGGTCTCACCCTTCCTTGTAGATTTCTTCTGCCGATGATTCAAACAGGCACTTGCCACTCTCTTGTCTTCCCCAGAATTTCTTCTTTGATGTTCTCTTTGACTTCTCCACTTTGACATCTCACAACTTCAAACCTTGCAGTTATCCTTAATTTCTCCTCTCTCTCCAGTCCACCAGAAAGACCTGTTAATTCCATCTCAAAAAGAAATCAATCAATAATCCTCCTTCCCTTCCATCTGCACCCCGAGGAATGGGAGTCATCTCTTACCTGGATTATGCCGAACTGATATAACAGACCTTACCCAAACCTTTCTACACCTTTTGGCTAGAAGGAACTTCTGGAAATGTAAATCAGACCATATATCCTCCTGTTTAATACCCTTCAATGACTTTCCATTCCCTTTTTTTTTTCTTCAGATGGGGTCTTGCTGTATTGCCCAGGCTGGAGTGCCATGGTGCAATCTTGGCTCACTGCAACCTCTACCTCCCAGGTTCAAGTGATTCTCTTACCTCACCTTCTGAGTAGCTGGGACTACAAGTCAGCACCAGCATGCCTGGCTAATGTTTGTATTTTTAGTAGAGACAGGGATTCACCATATTGGCCAGACTAGTCTTGAAGTCCTGACCTCAAGTTATCTGCCGGCCTTGGCCTCCCAAAGTGCTGGGATTGCAGGTGTGAGCAACCATGCCTGGCCTTTCCATTCCCATTTGATTAAAACCCAAGCTCCCCTCAGCCACAATGCCCAGAGTGATCAGGTCACTGCCCAACCTTCAACCTCATCTCTCAAGCTCTGCTCCAACCCACAGATCTTCTCTCCAATCTTTAAACACTTCCAGCTCTTTGTTGATACCCCAGGGTCTTTGAATATACTATTCTCAATGCCTGGAATGAATGACAAACTCTCTCTCCACCCCAACACATAAACACACACACCCCATACACACACACACACACAACACACACACACACACACACACACCTGGCTTTGCCTGGCCAAGTTTTTGTCATTCTTTGACAGTTTCTTACCTTCCAGTCAAAAATGCCTATTTCTCTGTTATTCCCTCTCTCGGTCCCTTTTTAACTTCTTAGCAGTGATTAAAAATTACGTGTATTTGACTTCTTCCTCTTTTTTCTTCTGGTCTGACTCTCCCACTGAACTAAAAACTCTAACCAGTCAGAAAGCATCTGTCTTGTTCACAGCTTAGTCCCTTTCACCGACTATAGTGACCAGCCAAGAGAAGAGGTTCAGCACATATTTCTTGAATGAATAAATGAGAAAATACACAGAGACATAAACTTGCTAACATTTGGCCTAGTTGGTAGGTATATAAGTAAACATTCGTTTTTACTCCTGTTTATAATAGGTTTCTTGTATTTAGACAGTTTGTCAGCTCTCAGGTGGGTCCATTAGGGATGTTGAAGTTTTGCTGTCAGGAAATCTGACTTTACCATTTGTGTGGGGATTTCTTAGAGATTCTTGAACTCTTGGGGAAAGTTGATGGTGATGCATTGTATTAGTCCATTCTTGCACTGCTATAAAGAAATACCTGAGATTGGGTAATTTATAAAGAAAAGAGGTTTATTTGGCTCACAGTTCTGCAGGCTGTACAGGAAGCATGGCTGGGGAGGCCTCAGGAAACTTACAGTCAAGGTGGAAGGCGAAAGGGAAGCAGGCACCTGCTTCTTACATGGCCATAGCAGGAGGAAAAGAGGGAGGTGGGAGGTGCCACACACGTTTAAACAACCAGATCTCATGAGCACTCACTCTTGTCAGGACAACACCAAGGGAGATGGTGTTAAACCACTAGAAACCACCCATATCATCCAATCACTCCCACCAGGTCCCACCTCCATCATTGGGGATTACAATTTGTATTAGTCCGTTTTCAAGCTGCAGATAAAGACATACCCAAGATTGGGTAATTTATAAAGAAAAAGAGGTTTAGACGACTCACAGTTCCACATGGCTGGGGAGGCCTCACAATCATGGTGGAAGGTGGAAAGCATGTCTGCATGGCAGCAGGCAAGAGAAGAAGTGCTGGCAGGGGAAACGCCAGATGCTTATAAAACCATCAGATCTTGTGAGAACTTACTCACTATAAAGAAAACAGAATGAGGGAAACAACCCCAAACCGTGTCACTATTTGACATGAGATTTGGGTGGGGACACAGATTCAACCTTATCCTGCGTGCAAAGTGTGGCCTATAGAGTGAGCACTTGGACCCACCTTTCTGCAGAATCTGATTATGTTCAGTCTTTGCTTCTACCCTGTTTGACACGGGTGTGTGTGTGTGTGTGTGTGTGTGTGTGTGTTTATCCTCTTCAATAGATATCAATGATTTCATAAGGCCCCATCTATACCTCCTTTGAAAAAACCACAGATGACTAGTCTAAGGGATTTGTTTACAAATGATAGTGACAGGCTGGTCACTCTGCCTATTCGTGGAGAAACAATTGTTGTTTTCTTGTCTCTGGAGACCCGCAGATCTGGTTATTTTTGAAGATAAACCAGGCAGAAGGAAGGACAACCCACATGATGGGAATCCTTCAACAGCCATGGCAGCGTGCAGTTTCAGCACCCAGGCTCTCCTTACAAAAATGACTGAGTGTCGGAGCACGCACCTTTCTGAGAGACGTTGTTTGACTATTTTACCCAAGAGCTGTCACAAAGAAGCCATCTCTGATGTTGGGAAATGCTGTGATGTTACACCCCTGGTTCTACATGGATCCCTTTCCATCCTGTCATCTCTTTGGCAGTGTGGAAATAAAAATGTATGTATCATTTCATCTGGGGACTCTGCTGTTAAAATATATAAATGAAAGAAATTGACTTCAGGCCTCAAAAAAAATATACAACACAGTAAGAACTGATAGACTAATAAATATCTATCACCATTATATTTCATGATTTCCCAAAGATATCTGAAGAGCACTTAATTGTTACTGAGTAATCAATTATTCAATTAACCTTCTTCTCATTGAGTATATATTTGATACAACTTTTTGAAGCTTCAGTTTTAAAAGGTTCCTATCGATTGAAAGTTTCAAGGCCATGTGGCCTGAGTATTGGATTTGTGCCGTCATGATTGACAGTAGTGGCTAGTAATCACATGCAAATGTTTCAGATGGTGTGAGTTTCAGTGAGGAGGCCACAATGGTGATGTTCATTTTATAGATAAATATATTTATGTGCACATGTGTACATATACATACACAAAATCTCTGCCTCATACATGCTCTGCATCAGCCTTCTGCATTGACACATGGCGCCTGTTTCGTTCTGTGCAAACATTGACCAAATACAGGCTGCACTCCAGACGTGAGCCCAGTGTTCCAAAGAGTAACTGCATCATCTCAGAGGCCACCCGATGATTCAGTGATTGGAATTTTGGAAGTCTTCTATTTAAACAAGATAAGAGACCAGGAACGCTCTCAAATTCAAAAATTAAATTGCATGAGGCTTGGAGTTGCAGGTTGAAAAAAAATCATTTCAATTCAAAGGAAATCTTTTCTGCTCTGTTTTGCTCTGGTTTAGTTCTCTAGACTCTTCTTAGGCAACCTTAGGTTTGCAAGAGACTGCATGGACTGCCTCTCTTAATTTAGTCTTTCTCCTGATGATGGATTTTTGGGGGCGTGTGCAGAATCGAATAGTGGTCATGATATCCCTGTGTGATATAAGTCAGCAGATGCAATGCAATGTTCAAGAACTCTTTGTGGTAGCCTGCAAAGGAAAAGGCTGTTATAACGGGTTTGTAATCCATCTTTAGAAATGTGTAGTCCCGTGAACACTGTGTTATTAATATAAATGGGTGCAAGCTTTTTGGAGGCCAAATAAAATATAAGTATCAAATAGATATAAAATGTGTGTTTCCTTTCACCCAGCAATTCTACTTATAGGAAGTTTTTCCAAAGAAAATTATTTGACGTGTCGAGGAAAGACTTTTGCATAAAGATCTTAAACTGGTAATCTGGCCGGGCGCAGTGGCTCACATCTGTAATCCCAGCACTTTGGGAGGCCGAGGCGGGCGGATCATGTGGTCAGGAGATCGAGACCATCCTGGCTAACACAGTGAAACCCAGTCTCTACTAAAAATACAAAAAAGTTAGCCGGTCATGGTGGCAGGCACCTGTAGTCCCAGCTACTCAGGAGGCTGAGGCAGGAGAATGGCGTGAACCTGGGAGGCAGAACTTGCAGTGAGCCGTGATCGCGCCACTGAACTCCAGCCTGGGTGACAAAGCGAGACTCCATCTCAAAAAAAATAAATAAACAAAAATAAAAAATAAAAAAATTAAAGAAGACGTTAATCAACACATCCTTTATAATGAGGAGAAACTTAGAGAACAACTTACAAGCTCAAGAATAGGGCTGAAGCTAAATTAGGCACTTCCACATGAAGAAACACCATGTAGCTATAAAACTATACTGCAGAGGAATAATTAATGACATGGGGAAACACTGACATTACTTACAACATTTAGTGAAAAACTGTATTTGAAGCATCCATTTTATAAAAACATTAAATAGTTATGCCTAGAAAAAAAATTGGGGATGAATTTATGTTCAGAATGGCCAGGGGTTATCTCTAGGTATTGAGATGGTGGGAGATGATTCTTCCTTCTTTGTGCTTTTCTTTATTTTCCAAATATTCTATGTGTTTGAATAACCATCCCCTGACGATCTTGAAATTAACGTAACTTAATAGCTCAGAGCTTAAATTATTTGATGCACCCAACTTTTCCGAAAACAGCACGTGATTGTGGATTCCCTCCGACGCCATCTCATGCCCTGTCCTCTCTTAATTCTGCCTCCCAGCTCCCGGGTGGAGACGCAGTGCTGAGCTGTGGGTGCTGGGATGGGCCCCCCAGAACACAGTCATCATCGAGATATTAGCAAAGACTTTCTGTCCTGAAAAATGCCATAAACAGACTCGGTTTGACCTCCTTAATGCAGGAGCACTTTAGTAATCTGTGCCTAATGATTTTTTACATTAAGTCCCAGCTTGTGTTGGGCCCTTGTGAGGCACAGTAATTTAAGAACAGTCATTTTGCACATTCCGATCTCATTATGTTACATTGTTACTGAATAAAGACTGGTATTATGTTGCTCCCATAAAGGGCAGAAGTGGCCTGAATTTTATCTGCTGAACGAATCAATCTGGATTATGTCAGTTGAAAAGAATTGTGGACTGCAGTCTCTCCCGCAGATGGGGGGGATAGTTTTTTGTTTTGTTTTGTTTTGTTTTGTTTTTTTGAATGTATCTGGTTGTTCCGAATACATGAACTAAGATAATACCTGGTGGTGACTGAGAAGTAGTTTTTCTCTCTTATTTTTCAATGAAGAGTGTACCAATTATCATTTCAACATAACGTATTAGGAGATCAATTGGAAACTGAAAGCCATTTCCCCATGTTAATGCTGTGTTGTGTTTAAGCCGCCCTGACGGCGGGTCGGGGCTGTGGGAAAAGGCTGAGCAAATAATGAGGAAAGAGCTTAGAAAATAGACAAGGGTGGGGCTTGGCAGGGGATGTGAACTATTCATCAACAACTCAACGAGGATGATGGAAATAATAAGTTCTCCTTAAAGAAAAAGGGGAAAGTATTTTCTTTTTCTTTCTTTCTTTCTTTTTTTTTTTTTTTAAGAAATAGTTTCCCCTTTGGGGAGGAAGAAAAACACATTTAACCCTAACTTTGTCCTGCTTCTCCATGAGCTGATTTTAAACTTCCTGAAATCAGCCAATACTTCCCTTTGAAATGGATAGTGCAGGTTTAAACAGTGGGCATTCTTTAGCAATCAGTTTAAGAAAACAGTGTCTAATTTCGTGTCCATTCCTGCAAATTTCTTAGCATGTGGTAGTGTCATTTAATATCTAAGTACAGTAATGCTGTGCTTTAACTTAAGAAAATGCAGACAAATCCCCTGAGTGAAATAATTTGTGTGATCTTTGAACTGACCATGAATAAAATCAAGCCCTTACTATGCACCCTTTATTTATACAGTGGAGAAAGCCTTTGAAAACTGAAACTCTGCAGGATATGGTATATGCATACAGTATGTTTCTTAAAATAATATAACTCTGTTGTATTTCATAAATTTCCCCACACTTCTCCAGCCCCCATTATACGACCCCTTCCAAATATTTACCTTAGAAATGAATAGGCTTTTCTAATATTATTGCGTTCAGGAGTTGCTAAATTTCCATTCAGCAGACCTAATTCCACCATCTGTAAAGTTCTAGATTTTATAATACTTATAAGCTGTTTCTAATCTATTTTTACTGCCTTGTTCTGTCCTGAAATGTCAAAGAGTGCAGAATAGGTCTTGGAATTAACATGACAGTTAAGAAACTTGGCAAGGTTTTACAGCAGACTGTGACATTAACAAAATACAAAGGAGAATGGTGAAATTAACATTAATGTATGCTTGCAGACACTATAAAAATCTATATGTCCATGATCAGGGAATTAAAAAATAGGCATGTTTTTAGGATGATGCTATTAAAGACAGATCTTTACTATGAAAGGAAATTTCCATATGAAAAGCAACTTACTAAAAGTAATGCCATAATCCCCTCTCTGGAATGAACAACAGGTTTACCATCCTAGGTCAAGTAGGCATATGGCTGTCTCTGGCTGCCAATTTTTTTTCTAGGCTTCTTTAATCTGTGATAAAACTGCTTTGAAAGCACTAATAGCATTTTTTCACAGCTGTGAAGGAGATCATATGATACATGTACCTAGAAGGGGGATCATTTGTTTAGATTCACAGATTGAAAAAAATAAATCATTTAAGGCTCACTTTTAATTTCATCATGGGAAGATTTCAAATAGTGCTATCTAGAGGAATTCTTGCTGAGTTCGTTCTCTCTCTCTCTCTCCCTCTCCCTCTCTCTTCCTCTCTCCCTCTCTCCCTCTCTCAGCAGCTGCTAGAACCAGCCTGTCCTGTCCTAGTTATTCCTTGGTGACTGTAGTTGTGTAAACTGTAATAACCCTGACCTTGGGCTGATGGATGCTGATTTAGGAACCTGCAGTCTGGGCGTTTGAATCAGGCCAGGCTGCTAGAGGGAGGGGTGGATGGAGCCTGGAACTGGCTTCTGCAGTCTCAGAGCAACAGGCACTGGTCAGATCCCAGACTGAGGCTCCACTCTTGCCATCTGGGTGATCACAGGCCAGTTGCTTAACTTCTCTGAATCTCAGACTTCTCACTGGAAAATAGAGGAATCAAAAATACCCACCTCCATGGGTGCTATCTGTGAAAGGCACGTATGTCTATGAAGTCCCTGGCACGTAGTGTCATTTATGCGATTGTTTTTGTTTTTAATTGGATAGTGATGAGAATCGGGGAGGGTGGGGATGGGGGAATAAAATCCTGGCCTTTGAACACACTCTGCTCCCTGTGGAGTCAGTGTGGCTGGCATCAAAGAGTGCTTTCTGCTATGAAGATCTCTGATTCTGCGTGCACTCTGGACCCTTCCCGGCTGGGGGTGCTGAGGGCTGATGCCCGGGCTGCCGGCCCAGTTCTTTAGCTCCGCAACTTTTCACTTCACACCCCCAGCCTCTGTTTATCTACCTATAAATAGGTCACAATAGTGCCTCCTAGAGGCTCCATGAGAGTAAAGCGAGTTAATCAACAGGAAACACTTCAGGCCTGGAAAATAATATCCAGTAAAAAAATTAAAAGAAAGTTTCAAAATGCATAAGCAGTGGCCAGGCGCTATGGCTCATGCCTGTAATCCCAGCACTTTGGGAGGGCGAGGCAGGCAGATGACCTGAGGTTAGGAGTTCGAAACCAGCCTGACCAACGTGGTGAAACCCTGACTCTACAAAAAATACAAAATTAGCTGGGCATGGTGACACATGCTTGTAATCCCAGCTACTAGGGAGGCTGAAGAAGGAGAATCGCTTGAACCCGAGAGGCAGAGCTTGCAGTAAGCCGAGATGGCACCATTGCAATCTAGCCTGGGCAACAAGAGCGAAACTCCGTCAATAATAATAATAATAATGATAATCCATAAGCAGTATGCGTTGTTTGAAGAGCTGTCTTGGGGGACATTTTTATGTTGCTCCCTGCACACAGCAGAATCGGGGGGGGGACGTCAGTGGAGGAAGCTCAGCTGAGAGATCCATGGTCCTGTGGGCTGAGGAGGGCCTGCCTGGGCTTGGTGTTTCACAGGAAAAGCACCTTTGCTGCGTTTCCTGAAAGTGGCTCTTGAAGATCGTGGTCACTCAAGGGCCATGTGACTGGCCCAGAAGAGTCTGGCACTGAGTAAATTTTGTTTCGAAACCATTTGGAGATCCTTGCTTCTGCTAAAAAGGCACCCTTTCCATGTTCATTCCAGGCTTGAGGAAACAAGCCAGGTTTCCCTTTTGCTGGACAAAGTGCTCCTAGAAAACAGGTTATGGGGATCAGCAGCAGCGTGGAGAGCTTTGGGGTTTGGGTCTTTGGGGGGCCCTAGGCAGCAGGCACTGTCACTAGGGGATCAGAGGGCTGAGGGGAAAGGAGTGGTCACTGTCTGGAGACATTGCACTGCATGGACAGGAGATTCCTGGTGTGTCGGGTTCCTGTGGTGACCCCTCTTGGGAGACTTTATTTGGGATCCTGGGGTCCAGGCTGGGGTCCCTGCAGCCCCAAAGTGCTCTGAGGAGGGACCCTCGGTACATCTCACCCAGGTATCCATGAAGATGGGGCTACACCAAGTTTGTTGCTGTAGGATTGATCTAGACAGACGGTGACTGTCCGCAGACGTGCCACAGACACACCTGTGCATGCGCACTTGCTGATCACCGCTCACCTGGTCTCCCAGGAGGTTCCGAGCTCAGGCCCAGACCTCCCAGCAGCAGGTGCAATGCCTCCGCCTCCCCCATCACCCAGGACGCCTAAGCTGCTTCTCATCTTTGATGAGGTGGCTCAGGCCCTGCTGCTGGGTTCCTTCTCACATCGGAAGTTGGCCGGGTCCGACATGTTCCCTCCTGCCCTCTCTTCTTTTCTCCCTCCCTTTCCCTACCTCCTCCCTCCCCTCTCTCTTCCCCTATCTCCTCCCTCCCTTCCTCTCTTCCTTCCCCTCTCCTCCCTCCTCTCTTCCCTCCCCTCTCTTCCCATCCTCTGCTGAGGATCCCGGCAGGCGCTGGCTGCACTCACGTCCTTCCACCAGTAGATGGCGACCACTGCACAGAAGTGGAACCCACCTTTCTATTACTATTTAGGCTTTGAGAGGGGCTTTCCGAGCCTCAAGGTGGGGTGTTCTAGGAACAGCTCTGGGTTCTGGGGGTAGCAGAATCCTCAGAAGCCCACACATGGGGTAAGGCGGGAGCTGGAAACCTTGCGGATCTAGTTTCCCTTGCCTCAGAACTGGGACCCAGAAATACCTTTTAATTGCTTCATTGTTTTCTTTGTGTGTATATATATAATATATATATATATACACACACACGATATATATATTCAAAAATATATATGTAAAATATATGTATGTATGCATGTTTTAAAAGACTTATTCACATTGAAAATCCAGGATATTTTACAGGCAAAATATCAGGCAATTTCTGGAAAAGTCACAAGTTGTCGTAACCCTGGGCTCATGTCTCCTGGGCCACGGGAGCAGGTGCTGAGTGTTCCCTGACCCTTGAGGCAGCTGTTCTCAGGCCTACCTTGGTGTGAGCTCCTGCCCCACCCAGTTCTCCCAAGAATGCAAACTGTGCTGTGAGCTGGGCCCTCTTGTTTAAACTAAACTTGTTAGCATCTTGCAGTAGCATAGCACCGAGGACTAATGACCGAACACATGCTGTGTGCTGCAGGCCTCCCTGCACCAGGTACTGTCTCCATCTGAATTCATTTACACGCCTGGACAGGTGTAATTATCCCCAGCTTACAGAAGGGGAAACTGAGGCTCAGAGGAGCAGTCGCCTGTCCCAATAGCAGAGCAGGGGCGATGTGCACACAGGCCTGCCTGGTGGAAAAGATGGGTTAGTGCCTGGCTGGCTCTTGGGTGCAGGGAGGGGGCACCTGCAACCTCCCACACTATCAGTCTCTCCCTCTGTGTGAGTTAGCTGTTTCTGCGTCCATCAGGGAGGCCTCGCCCATGCCGAAGCTGCCTGTCAGTGGGAAGGTGGGTGGTTAGGAGACCTGAAATGCCGAAGCATCCCCAACGGCCTGGATCAAGGTTAATTGAAGGGACTGACCATGACTGTGTATAAAACAATGTCAGAAGACTCGTTTTTAGCTAGAGTTTTTCTAGTTTTATTTTTATTTTTTATTAACGAGAAGTGAGGTAATCTCACCTTTTCAGATTCGCAGACTAAATGAAGACCTATCTGCTCTGGAAGCCCAGAGTATGTCAGGTTGTCTTAGATACAGAGTGCATGAACAGCTCCCTGCCTATTTACTACAGTACTAGATAACGATAGCAGAGCAGCAGTGTTAGTATACACCCAGCATGTCTTGAGTACTTGCAATGTGCTAAGAACTATGCTGTGAAGGTCAAACCCTGTAAGGTATACATTGTTAGTAGCCTTATTTCATAGATGGGGAAATGCAGGCTCAGAGAGGTTAAGTAACTTGTCTAAGGTCACACAGCTGGTAATCAGTGGGGCTAGATTTGAAGCCAGGTCCTCAGGGCACCATCCTTTCAAGGAATTCTATCAAAATGACATGTAATTGGCTCCAAAATGACTGGAGTGCCCTTCATAAGTGCTAACTGCTCCAAGCTATCTGGATTCTTCTTGGATTTTAAATGCAACAGTAGAAAGAATTTAATTGTTTAGTGCATGATGATGGTCTTGGCCACATTTTCTCTCTCTCCAGGAAATAAGCTTCTGCAAAATTAAGATATTTATTTGCCCTGGAGACTCCACCCCATGTAGAGATTCTACAGTGGGGGCTCCTGACCTTGAGTTTGAGGGGAGGGGGTGTGATTGACGTTCTTTTGCTTGCTAGGACAGGTCCTGCATCCCTGGGCCAGTCAGAGGTCCCTTCTAGAATTTTCTGCCTAATACACTGCTAACCCTGTCCCAGGCCAAGCTACAGGTGCTTCCTGGTGTTTCTGAGGTTTGTGTGGGGGCGCCTTCTGGGAGCTTAAAAGCTCAGGATCCTGGCGTCCAAGTTGGGGGTCCCTGCAGCCCCAAAGGACTCTGAGGAGGGACCCTTGTTATGCCTCTCCCAGGTATCCGTGAAGATGGAGCCACCCAAGTTTGTTACTTTACAGTTGACCTAGATCTGTGATGAGGGGAAGCCGGCTCCAGCCTCTGCGCTGCCTCTCACTGCTGATGGCTCCCTGGGGGCTCGGTGTGGGTCCCTTCTATGAGGTGAGTCACATTTGCCACACCCACTTCGAGGCCATGTGAAGGGGCCGCGTGGGAGGTGCCCAGTTCCTGGCTGGTGGAAAAGTCATTTGTTGCTGTGATCATAGGAGCTCCCAACTCATTCCACCTCCAAGCCAGCTCTGATTCCTGAGGACCACCTGTGTGCCCAAGCCTAGTTGGAGCAAGTGTAAGATACCTGAGGCATTTCCGGTTAATCAGGAAAGGGAACCCCATACCCCAAATGCCCAGAAGATGGAGACAGAGGTTTAGAAGGGCCAGGCCACGGAGGAGCAGCTCAGTGAGGATGGTCTCGGAACTGGCAGGGGGGCAGGTGGTGTCGGGGGACCCCCTCATACGCCTGGGTGCATCGTGCCCATGGCGGCCCCTGCCCCTGGAACTAAGGCTTCCCAGAGCCCAGCTAGATCATTCCTGGAGGGAAGGTGACAGCAGGAGCAATTCTCCCAATGCCACACTGGGGCTATGCACAGGCGGCTGGTGCTCCCTGTCTGTTTTTGGAGAGGAAATGACACCACCTGCAGCTGGGGAAAATGCCTCTTGTCTGGTCGGGTCTCCTCCATTTCTGTTCCTCACGCGCTTCCCCAAACTGGGCATCTGGTAGGCTGAGCCGGGCAGACGTGTTCCAAGGACCACTGGCATTTGCGACGGCTGAGTCCTGCGCCTGCGGGAGGGGCGGCCCCCATCCCTCACACACTCCCTTTAGGCGGTGCCTGACCGTGGTCAGCTTCTCCGGGGACTCATCCTCGGTGTCCAGGCTGATGAATAAAGAAGGGACAGGCTTCTGGAGTGTCTGGGACTGCCAGGCCACTTCCCCAGGCAGGCGAGGCGGTCCCATGGCCTCCGCGTCCTCGGCCCCCAAGAATCCCACTCTACTGCGGCAGGTACCTGAGCGTTGGGAATCCCGAGGTGGCCGCAAGAGGGCGCCCGATCCTCGCAGAAGGACAAGGTTCCACTTTCCTAAAACCTGGAAGAAGCTTGCGGGGGGGCTGGGTGGGGTAGGGAGGACCAAATGACAAACACTCGATTTTGCCGTCTCCCAGGGTTTCCGGAGCAAGTATGGAAATAAAAACTGTTCCTACCTTTGGGAAAAATTAGAGGAGAAAAGACCTCAGGATAACCGCTTTATTCAATGATGTATTCATTGTGGCAATGTGCACGAATAGAGCGCCTGCTGTGTGCTAGGCTGGAGGGATTCTATGGCCTAGGGAGGACTGGGTTGTTCCTGCATCTACAGGAGGGAAGAGAACGAAGTGGGCAAAAGAGCTGAGCCCAGAGTCACACAGACTCGCGCCTGCATCTGCCTCTCTCCAAAGCAGCTTTTCCCTTTCCGCTCATCCTGCCCAGGTGGGAGAGGGCGGTTCCGGGACTCACGGGTTTCTTAGTCTCTCGCGCAGCATGGCGTCATTTGGCTACGTGCCAGAAGCTGGCAGAAGGAGGGGTTCCTGGGAGGCTTAGTGCAATGGGGGCACGAATTCCTGCGGCTCCTCTCCCCTCACCATCCCTCCTATCCCTAGGGCCCAGCCTCGGGCTTCCTCTGAGACTCCTCCCCTCATGCGCCCCTTCTCATTCGCTTAGTGCACTGGGATCAGCATGCCTGGGTTCGAATCCCGTCTTTTGCCCTCATTTGCTGAGTGGCCTTGGAAAACTGTGGCATTAATCTGGGCTGGGTGTTCTGCCTGTGAAATCCGTGGTCACGATGACTGCACCTGTGTAGGACAGTCCTATAGATCAGATGAGAAAAATCTATGCCAGGAAGGCTGTCTGTGGGATGGCCGGCCCATGGCAAGCACCTACTCAACACAGGCTGTTAATATAGTCCTTGTCATCGCTGTCTTCTCGGCCCTGCCAGGTTAGACACTGAGCTCCTCCGGAGACAGGTCTCAGGGAATGAACTGTTCACTATGAAGTCCAAAGAGAGATTCATTTGGTTTTACTGGGGGAGGCATTTCCCAGGCTCTTCCTGGTGGTCTGAGAACAGAGACAGAGGCCTTCCTTCCCCAAAGACACCTTTCCGGACTAGCCCCCTGGTGCCTCTGCTGCCCACGCCCTTCAGGCAGGTTTGGAAGGCAGGAGCCATTCCCAGGTCCATCCCACCAGCCCAGGAGCCTGGCTCTCTGCTGTACCCCTGCCAGGCTGTAACAGCGAGAGCGCAGAGAAGGTGCTCTCTCCGCTCTGTCAAAGGGATGAATGATTGCCCATTTCATGACCAAGAACATTCCGCTGCTCTATCCAGGCTCCTCTCCCCACCCCATCCTGCCCATCCCTAGGGCCCAGCCTCAGGTTTCCTCTGAGACTCCTCCCCTCCCCTGCCCTTCCCTTTCTCATTCAATCATCCCGTTCACTCAGCACACATGTTTCTGCATGTGAGGCTCTCCACAGACCCTAGAGGAACAAGGATGAATGCATCATTATCCTGTCTGCCAGGGGATCGCCACGGTGCAGGCCCACAGGTACCTAGGGGGTTTAACTCAGCATGGGTGGTGCCCTTAGGCAAATCACCAATGACCCATGTTCAGGCTTGACATTGGGGAAGGGGTCATGTGTCCAGTCTGAAATCTGGAGGAAATAGTTAGGTGCCCATAACATAGATGGGGGCTTCCCAGCTGAGGGAGTGGCATGTGATGATCACTGGAAAGGTTGGCCCAGCTGGGGAGCTGAAGGGTCTGTCCTGGAGCAGATGCAGAGGGTGTGGAGGCAGTAATGAGGGACAGGCCTGGAGAGAGACTGTGGCCAGGTCACGGAGGCCTTGTCAACTCAGCAGAGATAATGGTGGCTTCATCCAAGTGACTCTGGGGCTTCAGGGTGCAGAGCAGGAAGAACTAGGGGAGAAGGAGAAGGGGAAGCGGGGAAGGGGTGGAGGCCCCAGGTGCTGAGAGGGCACAGCCTCACTGGATGGAGGTGGCTCTTCCTCAGTGACCAGAGGAGAGGAGGAGGCGGGCAGTCTGCGGTGACATGTGACACGGGGATATGTCTAACTAGTGTTTATAGCACCTGTGCTATCTCAGGAAGCACTAGGTATAAATAGATACTCAGCAGACATTTGTTCAGTGACGAACAAACAGCCTCAACTTGGGTGGTTGCAATTTCAAAATGCGTTCTTCCGACCCTGGGAGGCTGCCAAGATCCTTGCTTGGCAAGATCCCTGAGAATGTCCTTCCAGTCCTGGTGCAGCTGGAAGGATCCCTGGGAGGGTCTGTGGCCACTGGACTGGAGACATCAAGACAGGCCCATCATCTACCCAGGAGTTCTTTTCTCAGTAGGACTTTATGGAGCATGGTCACCGCCCTGGGACCCCGCCCACTCAGCCAAGGCTATGGCAATCACTGGCGTCGTCCAGACCTTCACTTGGGTCACCCGATTCCCAGCTCAATGTCTCTTTCTCCTTGCCATAATATTTTATTCAAAACAAGATAGATTACTTGGCCAGAGAAACTGAACCCAGACAGAAAGAAAATATCTTCCCTTTTTATTCTGCAATTCAGAACTTCTGACAAATGATCTGCCAGTTGGAGTGTCTCCTGCCCTGGAGAAGTCTGTATGTGCAGAGAGGCCGTGCTTGTGCTGATGATACAGAGACTTAAGTGGCCACCCCAGGGCTGCCGTTGCTCAGGTGTGTTTCTGGCATTCCCAAGTTCGTACCTTCACATGCAGTATTTTACATCGGAATGATGTGTTTGAAATAGCGAACTGGTGAGCATGTGAACCAGATGCTAAGAGGGCTTTGAGAGTTAGCCTGGGCACCCAATTAGATACGGGGCATTATTTCTACAGCAAAGCATAGTTCAGGGTCCATACAGCAAACAAGGTCAAATCTGAAAGACGCGGTCTACAAACCTCTGTCTTTTTTGTAGTGATGTTTTAATCCCATTTCTCTCCAATTCTAGCTCAAGAATCTGTTAGTAGGAGCATGGGGTAGGGGGATGATGAGAAGCTGTTTTAAAAGCAAACACATCAAATTCTCTGCTGCCACTTACGAGTTCTGTGACTTTAGTCCTTTGCTTGGAATCTTCTGGAATCATACCCTAGGATAAGGATTTAGGCACAAGCAGTTTTTCGGGAGGAGGGGGAGAAGATCCCAGGAAGTACAAGGAGGGAGTAGGGGGAGCGGATGTGGGCGCGTTTTGAAGCAGGTGAACTCTGTGGGAGATGGAGTCTTATTCCTGCTGGGACCCTCCAAGGAACTCTGTGGACCACCTCAAGAAAGCTGGGGTGTTTATAAGCCAGCCCCAATCCTGTCTTGGTTGAGTGTATTCCTGGAGCCTTCATCCTCTGGCCCTTTAATCCAATGAGAGCCCATGACTGGAGAACCCCCTTAGCCAGAAACCCCCGTATGCTTTTGGCATATGTGGAAATAGCCTGCGGGGGATGGCCCAGGGGAATGGGTGAGGACCCCAGTGCTGCTGTCACATGAGAATTGAGCCTGTCCGAGCCTCCATTTCCTCATCTACACAGTCAGCCGTTCCAGCCCGCCCAGGACCCTTCCAGGGTGATCTGTGTGATCAGTGTGACCTATGAGACCTGAAACAGTGACAGATCTGAGCAGAAGCCCAGCACAGCGCCTGGCCCTTCAGGGGCACGCATGACATCACTGTTGTTTCATCACTTTTCTGTTTGGCCTTCCTCTGCTTAGACTCCGATATGAATTTTTTTCAGTTCGTCTTCAAATCTCTGCTTTCCTCTCCCTGGGGGAAATCTTCGTTGCTCCACACTGGAGTCCTGAACCCACTGAAAACATTCTCTCTGTGTCTGAGAAGCTGACTCAGATTTTTCTTTTGTAGACAGGTCTCCTGCCCTGTGCCTGCCACCGAGTGGCACATCCATCACCCGCACAGCACCATGGCTGGGGTCACCCAGGCAAGTCTTAAATAAAAGCAATGGTAAAACAGAGTCAAGCCAACCAGCCACAGTCACCCTTTTCTCCTCCTGTGGCTGAAGCCTGCAGTTCCCCTAAGGCTGCCATCTAGTCATCTCTTCCTGCCTCTGGGGCACACATCCCAACCTAGCTCTCACATGCGTGCCCACCACCCCAACACGTGCGCAAATGCACGTCCCAATGTCAGGTTCCTCATGTTTACAGCTAAAATATTACTGTGACCGACACACAGCCTTTTTCTCCTACGTTGTCATTTTATGTTAATTGAATGCTAGTGTTAATCTAATAGAGTTTAGATTTATGTTGGGTTCTGTAGCGAGTCATATTTTAATCAATACACATTCCAACATTTAGATGGACAGATGAGAAAAGCAGCTTCATCTCCGCACTTGGATTCCATCAGCTGTCAATAATTCCCCATTTGAATCCTTCAGATGGTCAGATTTATGGGTTCGAGTATATTGCATTCATCACAGAAATTAACTTTTGGGGGAAATGATG
Source organism: Colobus angolensis palliatus (assembly GCF_000951035.1). Taxonomy (NCBI): domain Eukaryota; kingdom Metazoa; phylum Chordata; class Mammalia; order Primates; family Cercopithecidae; genus Colobus; species Colobus angolensis. Next base: position 2,819,339 of record NW_012116166.1, read on the forward strand.
TGAAAGCTCACATCACATCTTCAAGAGGCAGATATTGTGTTTCAGAGCTGAGGCACTCGGAAATATTATCTGAGGGGAGCAAATTGGCAGGGTGGCAGCAGGAGATGGGATAGGGGCCTGGGTGGAGAAGGCTGTCAGGGCAGAGTGCTCCTTAAGGCATGTAGGCATCACTCTGTGTCCTGTAAGCAGAGCTAGGACTGGCTCTGGGCATCCTGTGCCATCCACCCTGTGCCCAGGCTGCCTGGGGATGGAGAGGGAGTGGTTGCCTAGAGTCAGGTGAAAGAGGATGCTGTTCCTACAAGATAAAAAACTGAAAGACTCTTCTCTTGTGGACTTTGGCTGGTGCTACTCTCAGGTTAATTTCTGAGGAAGCAGAGCCAGAGTTAAGAAATCAGGGCATCCAGGTTTGCTTGAGATGTGACTGATGGAGTATTGGGAAGGGAAGGAAACCGATGGAGTGTATGCCCTCAATCCAGGTGGGCAGTTGGAGCTTTGGGGATCTCTGGGACCTGAAGAGCAGTCCTGGGAGTGACCCCCGCCTGAAAGGTGAGAAAGCTGCCTTTGTCTGGTAAATCGCTGCCCATCATGGGTGGAGGACAGCTTGAGCTCTAAATGTGAACTCGGAGGTACTTTCAGCTTATCCTGCTCGCCTCTATAGCTGGGATGTCAATAAAAGCCTCCAGTATAGTGTGTTCTTGGTAGGTATTCGAGGTAGGCAGCTTTTTACATTTAGAGATGGGAATCAAGAAGACAGGGCAAGACATGCTCAGAGATGGTCCCTCCAGGCATCCCCTGGTGGTCAAGGAGAATGATAGCCTTTTGCTTGCACAGGTCATGTGGGCATTGGGCTGGGTTCCACTGCCTACCTGCCCACCTTGTCAAAATCCCTTCCCCCTGAGAAACTCCTGCAGCTGAAGGTGGCTGAGAGGCTGTGTTTCCACAACTCCCAAGAGACACAGATAACAGCACAGTGCTCCACAGGGCTCAGTTTCTCTCTCTGGCCTCATGTTCTCTGGCTTTCATTCTTGTAGCTATCTATAGGACAGTGCCTATTGATCTTGGAATCTGTTTGCCACACCTCTAAGGAACTGGATATGCCATTTAGACTTTGGGGGCCATTAGACACTTCCACAGAGATTTGTATCAGGAGTAGCAACCGCTCGTCTCTGTTTCTGCTGTGTAAATAGGCAAATGGATTTGCCCTTGAGTTTGCTGATGCAAGCATTCAAGGTGCAATGAGCTAAGAGCTTCTACCTGATGGACCCCTCGAAGGTATCTGTTGCTCTGTGGCCAGTGAGCAGAGACAAGTGAGAAAGGACACTGTTCGTGACAGGTGAAAGACTGAAAGACTCTTCTCCTGTGGACCTCGGCTGGTCCCACTGTCAGGGTAACTTTTCGGGAAGCAGAACCAGAGTTTAGAAATTAGATCATTCAGGTTTATTTGAGATGTAACCGATGGCTTATCAGGAAGGGAAGGAAACAAAGAAAGTGTAGATTGGAGAAGGAGCTGGGAAGGCTCACAGCTGCATGCCTTGAAATCTCATCTTGAGATGTCTATTTCTGCTGTATTTCCAGAGACAAAGGTAATGAGTGCCCCCACTCTGATTTCTGTGTCTCCTGGCACCCAGAGAAAAGAGGAGACATTCCTTGACTTTCTGGTCTAGCTCTTCTTCCTTCAGAGGAGACAAAAAGAGGGCTGTAGAGATGACAGCCCTCTGAGCTTCTCTCCATGAAAGGGGTGACCAAGAGTGAGGTCTCGTGGAAATGCACTCTGGCTTTTTTATGTTTTATTTTTGACACAAGGTCTCACTCTGTCACCTAAGCTGGACTGCAGTTGTGTGATCAGAGCTCACTGCAGCCTCGATCTCCTGGGCTCCAGTGATCCTCCCACTTCAGCCTCCCATGTAGCAGGGACTATAGGCATGAGCCACTACATCAGGCTAATTTTTTGATTTTTTTTTTCTTTTTTGTGGAGATGGGGGTCTCTCTATGTCGCCAAGGCTGGTCTTGAACTCCCAGGGTTAAGTGATCCTCCCTTCTCCCAAAGTGTTGGGATTACAGGTGTGAGCCACATGTGCTGGACCAGAAATGCACTTTTGTTTTTAAACTTCAGACATTTTGGAAATTCATGGACTCTTCACGTCTTTGCATGCAGTTTATTCTGGGTGCTCATGGGAAATGATCTCCTTGCCTCTACTGTGAGCAAGATGAACATGAACCTTTGTGCATAAAATCTGAACTGCGCCCATTGAGACTCTATGGCGATCTGTGAATGTGTGAAGAAGATGCCTTTCACTCTGAGAGCCCCTTCTCCACATTGTGGGACAGGAAGTCACATGCTCCCAGCAGAGGTCTGCCTTGTGATCACAGTATTATTTGAGAACATATCTGTATTTGCAAAAATCCATTATAACTCCCTTGTTGTTGGAGATGCAGTTAATAAGTGAAGGTAGCACAAAATATGATTTCAAATCAGTTTAATAAAATTATTCATGTAGATTTTAAATCATTTTTACAGTTGATTTAACATTTGTGACTGGTTTATAGATTGTGATATAGGATGGTGTTTGCATCTTTGCAATTTTATTCCAATTTAGAAACAGTACAAATATTAATTTTTGCTTCAATAATGGAGCCTTTGAGAATTAAACTTGTCTTTTCTCCACACACATTTTATGAAAATGATTTTAATATGAATTTAAATATATCTTTTGAGGAACTTCTTGCAAGGAAGCCCTTTTAACAAGGACTTAAATGGGAGTATCTTCTCAAAAGTTTCTTTTGAGACAAGCGTGGATGGTTTATTTATTTTTTATGGAAATGAAGTCTTGCTATGTTGCCCAGGGTGGTCTCAAACTCCTGGCCTCAAGTGATCCTCCCACCTTGGCCTCCCAAAGTGCTGGGATAATAGTTGTGAGCCAACACACCCAGCCAAATATTGATTTTGTAAGATATTTTGCTTGTGAAAGAAATGGCGTGATGCCTTTTCTACAATTGAAGAAATTTCTGAAGTTTCTAGATGTGGCTTCTTAACAATTATAAGCCCAAATTAATGTAAACCTTGGTTCATACCTGGTGGGCTGCCGTGATCTCCCTGGGGCCAGGCCAGCCAGATCTGTGCAGAAACCAGACCCCTGGCTGGTGCTTGGGAAAGGTTTTGGCTTCACGATCCCAGCCTCTGATGATTTGCTTGGTTACCTCAGGATTACTTGCTTCTCGGTTTCTTATTGGTGTTACAGTTAAGATCTCAACAGCCAGGTGACCATGTGCAGGCATTAGAGTTGGCCCTGTCAATTTGGCCTCTGAAAGGCGCCCTCCTGGCTTTTGATGCATCTGCAGAGGGCAGCAGAGTGACAAGGACTGGGCCCTGGTCACTCAACTCCCTGGCCACCCTTGGCCGTCCACCTGAGGCTGTGACCAAGGCGCCTTCCAGCTCAGCACAGTGTGCCTTGGCGAGGACTCCATGGAGGATCGTGGCTCTCAGGCCCAGAGCAAAGTGTCCCCCGGGGACACAGGAAAAGTTGGCGGCAGGCTGACCTCGTGGGTCCTGTCTGGCTCTGACCCCTGCATGCTGCATATACAGATAACTGCATTATTTTTTGTGAATTATATATAATTGCAGAGACTGGGATAACCAATGGCTTTGATCTTTTGCGATTTTTGTCTTTCCCAGCATCAAGAAACCGCTTTAAAAGCCTCCTAAGACCCTGAGCTCATAAAGCCCAAGTTAGGGTGCTGCACGTGGCCTGCCCCCTCTGATTTGGGGGGACTTGGTGAGCCCTGTGGGAGTCTCTGCCCAGGAAAGGAAGGACTGTTAGAGAAGGGATGGGGTGGATGGAAGGCACCCTGATGGGCACAGGTAGCCCCCAGCTATCACCCTGAGTCACTGAACTTCCTTCCTTGGGAGCAGAAGGGGCAGGGTTTAGAGACTTCTCCCGGCCACAGTTGAGAATGTCAAAAACTTGAGTGTTCGGTGACAATTTATATTTTAAAAAGCAAACGATTTCAAGAGGATTTGAGATGAGAAATCGGACTGCAAAGGGTCCCTGGAAAAGCAGCATCAAGAAACAATCAACAACTTGCAAGAGAAGCAAGGGGGCGCTGTCTTCAGGGACCGGAGAAGCCTCCGTGGTACCACAGCTTTCTTCTTTAAAAGACTGGGCCGGGTTATGGCCGCTGGCTGGGAGACGCTCAGGATGCAGACGGGGTCGGTGCACTGTGTGCAGGGGGATTGCTCAGGGTCCTCAGCAGGGCTCAGAGAGGCTCGCAGCCTTTCTGTTCTCCCTTCTGAGCCTGGATATCAGTGAGAGGCCCCAGGAGCTGAGTGCAGAGCCCATGAGACCTGCACAAGGTCTGGCTTCCCTCCCTCCCCATCGCCCACTGTCCTCCTTCATGGTCTCCTGTCAGGAAGCAGCTACCTGTCCCAGCTCAGTGCTCCCTTCTGCTCACAGCACTCTTGACAGACACGCTGGGAACCCAAGACAAGAGGAGGCGTGATAATGCTCTTGAAACTGCAGATCCCAAGCAGATCCTGGCACTGGACTCCTAGGGCCAGGCAGGGAGCCTTGGGAGAAATCAGACAGATCCTAAGAACCACCCCCTGGAGGCTGAGGACACATCCTGAATTGCATCTGACTTCCCATAGAAATGCTAGTGCAGGCGGCCTGGGAATCAGCATTTTACAGATGATGCAATGATGTGACTCTCCTCTCCCTCTACCATCAGGGAACTCTTATTTTTTCCCTGGCAGTTGGGAAATGCAGGGTACAGGAAATGAGTCCAGGACCCACTGAAGCAAGAGCTTTCAGCTTCAAAGACTGTGGTTCTAACAGGGCCTGGGCAGCCCACGTGTCTGGAGCTTCCTTTAGGATTCCTGGGAGCTCCTTGGTACCCACCCCCAATCCCCCCACACACCTATATGCTTACTGTTTAGGCTTAACTTTTGCTTTTTGCCCTCTGGAAATCTTGTCAGTTAAATCTTCATTCAAAAATGAAGAGATTAAAAAGGCTGAGACAGAAAGATCACTTGAGGTCAGGAGGTTGAGACTGCCTTGAGCCAAGATAGTGCACTGCAGCCTGGGTGGCAGAGTAAGACTCCATCCTAAAAAGAAAATAAATAAATAAATAAAAGGGTAGCACATTGTTACACAGATGACAAGTCTCCAGTGAACAGCTGCAGGATCTCTGCAGCCCACTTCAACACGGAGCCAGCCGAGGCATGAGCAGCTCCTCTCAGTGACAACAGGTGATTTTTCTTCTGTGCAGAAGACAGGGGTGAACGGGCTGCCCAGCCTTAAATCCCGAGGCCACACAGCTGTGTGGAGGCCAGTTCAATACAGGCTCAGGACTTCCCGTATCCAGGCACCAGCCCGATTTTTTATTTTTGAAAGTTAATCCATCTGTGCGGTGGATTATCAATAGCTGCTTTCCCTTAACCACCGCTTCACGGCTATCTGGGATCAGAGAGCGATTTTGGAGCCCGCAGCTAGATGATGGAGGCGAGGCCCTGGGCCAAGAAGGAAGGGAAAGGAGACGCAGCAGTTGATTCTTTCTTGGCTGTGGCAGAAACAAGGTGGCTGGGGGTGGTGATCTGGAAACCCTAGGGTGTGAGGCTCTAGCTGCTGGTGCCAGCAGGCAAGCCCATGGGGCTGCCCACCAGGGCCTGGGGGTACGGGTTCTGTGCAGCTGTCATACGAACTGCCCCCTCCCCAGGACTTCTTGGGAACGTCCCCTCTCTGCACGGAGGAAGCAGAGCCCTTGGTGTGGGGCAGCAGGGAGGGGCCAGATCCTACTGTGGCTGCAGGACGACTCAGCAGGAAGGTCAAAGGCAGGTGCGTGTCGGCTCCCAGCAGTCTACAGACTTGCTTGGCCGGGTCCCCCAGAGCCTCTGAGGGCCTGGAATTGGTAGTTAACATTTAAAACTCAAGGGATTTCACATAAAAACGTGTTTCTGGCTTCTCTGGAAAACTGAGAGAAATTGCAATTCTCAACCTGTTTTGCAGGGATACGGGGGTCAGCTCTGGGTATCCAGCCCACCTGGCCCACATCGGGAACTGTAGTTACTTGCTAGATGCACAGGTGAGCGAGTTTCCTGCCGCCTGGTCATCCATACTGTCTTTACCCAGGGCCCCTGTCTCCACTGTACCCCCTGGGGAAAACCCAGGCCGGGGAGGGAGGGAAGGGTCAGGGACACTGGACAAAGTTGGGGTGTGTGCTGTGCCCAAAGAAGGGTGAGGCTGAGTGGGAAAAAGGCTCCTGGGTCTGGAGGCTGGAGGTGACAATTCTGCCTCCTCTCTGTCACACCGGGGACAAGAAAGGGAGAGGCAGGGGCTCCATGCACAGACCCTGCTGCTCCTCAACTGGTCTGTCCTGCAACTGTCATTTATGATTATTATGGAACACCTGCCTGCCACGTGCACCCTGCACCCCGCCCCTTTCTATTTCCCAACTTTCACAACAGCCGCTTTCTGACTTTCTGAACCCTGGGGGCAACCACGCTTGATCTGGGATGAGTGGCTCTGTATCTTCCAGGGATATGGAAAGTCTGTTTTAAGGAATGAGACCCGTGGAGTGGGCAGGAGGGTCACTGCTTAGTTTGACCCGGGGCACAGGAACCCACAAGGGTCCTGACTCATGGGGCTTTCTGCAGACCTGTGCACCAGGCATGTGCAAGGTGCTGAGGAGGTGCGTTAAGTTTGAGTCAACAGGCAGCTGTGCACTCCTGCTGGAGCCAGTGTGGGAGATGTTGTGCACAGAGGGGCATCACAGGGGGCTTCCTGGAGGAGGAAACCTGTGAGCTGATGGGGAGTGGGGTGGGAAACAGGTGGCGTGCCCAGCAGAAAGTGCAGCCTAAGAGCTCTCCGCATGAAGGGCAGGAAGTCCTTCCCTGGTGTCCCTGGCCTGCTTTAGTTGGGGCACCAGCCAGGAAGCTGGATGGCATCCTAAGGGCCCCTCCTCCTAGTGCTTAGGGAAGCTCTCTGCCCAGCAGATACTTGGGTGTTGATCCTTTCTCTCCTGTTGTCATAATTTGGATTCTAGGAAGCCAGGCTGCAGGCTGGTTTACCAGGCGGGGGGCTGGTGCCGAGCAGCCTCATCTGACAGGTCCTAATTACTTAGGAGCAGAAGTGGCTCCAGTCCTCCAGGTCCAGTTCCACCCTCTGGTCTCTGGGTAGTCCCCCTTCCCCAATGACATCTCCGCCACGCCGGAGAGAACAGCCCCTCTGGAATCCGCAATGGTGTCAGCCCAGCCAACGTGGGCTCCAACAGACGTTAATTGTGTCCCCAGAGGAGGCTTCCCTGAAGTTGGGGTCACTCCACTGTGTCTTCCGTAAGCGATTTGTGCATAATCGACAGTGCAAAAGGGAAGGAAAAAAGGGAGGGCAGTCCCAGCCTAGCAGGGTAGGGGGACAAGAGAAAGAGGCCTCTATTGCCTTTATGGTCCAGGAAAGAGAACAACGAGGGAGGGGCTTGCGGACCACCAGGGGCCAAAAAGCTGCATCTTCAAATCTCCAAACCAAGGAGCTCGCTCGGTTCTGAACCAGCCAGGCAAGGGGATGAAATCTTAATGGCATCTCTCAAACCCCACAAGTTTTGGGTTTGCATGCAGCCTGTCCTCAGTAACCCCCAAGATGAAGCTGCTGTGTGCTGAGGCCTGGAGGCGAGGATGTGTTCCCCAAGAAAGTAGGAATCTATCAGAGACATGATGAGATGTACCATTCGAATTGGTTTCTCTCCCAGAATATACATTTGTGCTGGTCGTGCGTACACACAGCATACAGTGTAATTCACACACACGCACACAAATGCACGACCAGCCGCATTGAGATTCTTGGTAGAGGACCAGCTCTCGGATCAAGCTGGCAGAAGGATGCAACTCAGATACGACACCCCTTTCTTTGGAAGGGCGCCTTCCCCACCTCCATCCCCAGGGAAAAATCTGCCAAATGGGCATAATATTAAGCAACGTTGGCAGGGGGCAGCTCACGGTCCCTCCTGACGCTGCTTCCTGGATCTGCAGAGATGGTGTCATAGTTTCCCTGCCCTCCCTCTCTGCCTCCCCTCAGCCCGGAGGGGAAACGAGGGATGAAGAACTGGGTGGTGGCACCCTCTCTCCCCCTACACCCTCCATCCAGGCAGCACCTCTGGCCCCGGAAGTGCCCTCTCCCCGGGAGTGGAAAGAACCACCCGTCTCTTTTTGGCACCAGCACCCTCCTGAATGCCATGAGAAGCTGGTGACCTTCACTCTGGTCTCCATGACGACAAGATGGTATATGTTTAATTAGTTCAGGCTTATTTTAGGACCAATTTTCTTTTATTTTAGGGCAATGCGAGCTATGATAACTGTAAGCATGTTTACGAGGCGCGCGAGGCTTAGCTGAAATGTGCCAACAATTCTAGTCAAACAGATGGTGACCCCTGATTCAACTTGCCCTCTCATTCAATTATTCAGCTGTATTTAATTTTCCTCCGAGTGACTCACGCGCCGTGCCTCCGACTGCCCTCTAGGTGGCGCAAAAGACCACCTTTATGGCTGCGAGGCAGGGTTGAAAGCCGGGTCTCAGGGAATGTTCTCAGCCTGGCCTTGGCTGGAGAAGAGGATAATGAATTTCTGCATTTGAACAATAGTTTCTGACTAATATCAAATGATGTGAAAGGGTGGAAAAGAATTGGGTCAAATTGTGTGTGATTTGGCCATGAGCTCTAAGTAATCTCCTTTCTAATAAAGGAATTTGAAAGACCTTCCAGGCTTAATATCCTCCCAAATAATTTGTTTGGAGTTCAAGGAGTGTTACGGTGTTAGAGGTGTTTCTATGATTGTGGATATGTTCTGTCTGCGTTTGGAAAACCTCTTCTGTTTAATTTTTAGTAGCTGCCAGCCCACCTCATCTGGGACTAGGAGGATAGCCTGAGCGGATTTTTTTTTCCCCCTTTTCCCCTCTGATGGTTTCTGCCTGCCTTCTCCGCTGTCAAGGCTTAGCAGTATTTGAAAACTGGATGTCCCTGTAAAAGGGAATGAGATTGCTCACTAAATATCTTTTCAAAGAGATGACCTTTCTAAGGAGGAACTGAAGAAATGTGTAGCCACACCCATAATAACAACACCCTGGATTTCTCAGAACCTTTGGGATAGGAAACAGCCTACTTAGCTATTGCCCACTCCATTTCGTCCCATTCCACACCTTAGACAAGAGGGGCTGTACCTTAGACATGCTCAACTCACATTTCTTGTCCATCAGCACAGCTAGGGTAATCAGAGCAACATGGAATCATACCTTTATTCATCACTCGACTTAAGAATTCATGCCTTTAGCACTGCTGTTTTTGATACATTAAGACAAGCTTGGAACGGATCACTTATATATTGTTCCACAAGAATATCTCTCTTTAGAAATCTTCTTGGAAAATTGTCTATCTTTCCTGTCCTGCATTTGGTGAAACCACAGGTAAAAGAACCTGTCCAACCAAGATCAACAATGACACACATGTACACCCACCCACACACACACACACACACACACATATATATATATATGTATTTTTTTTTTTGAGATGGGGTCTCACTCTGTCACCCAGTCACCCAGGCTCGAGTGCAATGGTGCGATCTCGGCTTACTACAACCTCTGCCTCCTGGGCTCAAGCGATCCTTCCACCTCAGCCTCCTGAGTAACTGGGACCACAGATGCATGCCACCTTGCCTGGCTAATTTTTTGTATTTGTGGTAGAGATGGGGTTTCACCATGTTGCCTAGGCTGGCCTCTGACTCCTGAGCTCAAGTGATCTGCCCGCCTTGGCCTCCCAGACTGCCAGGATTACAGACGTGAGCCATCGCGCCTTGCCTCACAAAAATCTGAATACATAAACTGCTTCCAAAGACAACACATCAAATTTCCACGGATTCGCGGTCCAGGTTTTGGTAAAGAAGTTCACTTTACCTGAAAACTCTTAGTTCTCATTTTTGCTTAAAGGTAAAATCATGGCAATAGAAAGGTTAAAACTGTGGGTACCGATTCGATTCCTGGAACTCCATTTTTACAGGCTTGGCTTTGGTTTGCTTTCCTGCTTTATCTTATCCAGCAATGGCTTGGTTCGGTCGTTCTGCATTAGAGGGTCTGCATGTAAACCAGGGAATCTTCGGTTCAGGCAAGGGAGGGGGCTGTTGCTTCCCAGCATGACTTTATAGGGGCTGATTGACGCAGGGGGCGGGACATGGTCAGCGGCCGGACCTGATCCCGGGCTGAACAGCCAAGGGTCCTTACCAAGTTTCTGAGGGCAGATGCAGTTGCACTCTTTTTATGTCTCAGACACTCAAACTTAGCCTCCTGGGGCCACTTATGTTTTCAGTGCATCTTCCAGGGGGTTACATGGGAGGGGGTTGTCTCAATTATAGCTACTCAGGCCACGCAAGTGAATTGTACTTAACACCTCTGCCCTCTGATTAGCTTACCAGATTGGACTTAACAGCTTCCTTAGATGATCAGAGTCCCCTTATCCTTTTGGATAACTTTGTGTTGATGGGGGGAGGGGTCTTTATCAAATCCTTTGGAAGAATTGGGTAAAACACCAAAGGGATTTGAGTGTGTCCATCTGAGCCCTGTGGGTCTCTGGATTTTCTGCTCTGAGGGTGGGACTGCACCCCTGTCTCCCACGCTTCAGGTTCCACAGGGATGCAATGACAGTGAGTAGGGGGCTTTAGAACAAGTCCTCGAGGTAGCCCCATCTGAGATGATGGAGAGACTCTTTCTGGACATCTGTGGGCTCTTACAGCGGGAGTGTTTTTATTTGTGGGTGTGGTGTGTGTGTGTGTGTGTGTGCGTGCACAGACATATTCCTAGAAACAAGCCTTCCTGAGGCTTTGCAGGGAAACCAAACTCTGGAATCCCCATCCGGCTTGCTCCTTGCAAACAGGGCCCGGGGAACCCAGGGAGGTAGAGACGGAAGGGACGGATTGGGAGGAAAAGTCAGGGCAGCTTCACCAGGGAACACACTCGGTAGCCAAGTCACGATTTAAAAAAAATAAATACCATAAAAATCATGGCTTCTCTGGACCTCTGGCTTCAATATGGGATTTGTACATATTACATAATCTGTCACTATAGTATTGTATATTAAAGAAATGGCCCCGTGCAGAGGCAACCAAGGGGATGGGGGCACCGTCCCAGCCGCCGCGGCCGTCCTCCCCTCCATCATGGGCTGGGACGCTGTCAGCCCCGCCACCTGCCCCACAGTCCTGCCACGTTGCTGAGATCCCAAGTTACTCTGCCTCCTGGAACATCATTTGTTTTTCTTTGTTCAGAAGACAGGCTACATGAGCATTTGCGTGAGGCCATCTGTATCTCTGCAAAGAAACAATGGAGCAAGGTAGGAAATGTCTGGGTGGGGAAGACCCCAGTCTGTGGCAACGGCTGAAGATGGGGCGGGGGCCAGAGAAACTTTCTCCAGGGTGTGACGTCTGAGTCCCTGCGCCCAGGAAGGGGCCTGCACAACTTCTCTGCCCCTTCCCTCTCTCACATTCTCAGCTTCTGCATTTACTCCCCACAGATCCTTTCCCTCCTTGCAGTCCTCATTTGCGGAGTTCTGTGAAGATCATTTTGGGAGTGTGAGCTGTCTCTAGCCAGCTCATTCTGCAGCAGCAGCGAGCACCCCCTAACTCCCAGGAACCAACTCCCAACACACACACACACCTTTTTTTTTTTTTTTT
>NW_012116166.1:2831086-2845186 GCF_000951035.1 Colobus angolensis palliatus
TTTTTTTTTTTTTTCTTTTGCCAAGGGCCAACTCTGTTCTTTTCCTGAAGGTGGCAGTGGAAGAAAAAAAATGACTCCCTTAGAAGAGTTAGGAATTTTATTACAAACCAGATGGAGCCGCGGGCATCCCCGTTGTGTGTCCCCCACCCTGTGTGTGTGTATGTGTGTGTGCACACCCAGGGGCACTGACAATGGAAGCCGCAGCCCCCCCAAGTGGGGCTCACATGGGGCGCAGTGGCCTCCCCTGGCACCATGGCACTGTGGCACAGGGGCCCAGTGCCAAGTGGCCGCCGTGCTCAGCCAGCCTGCTCCTCGTCCTCCCTCTTAGTCCCTTACCAAGATAATTGAGGATATAATGGCGGGGAAGGAGCCCGGCGGCTCCCGCGGGCTGTCAGGTATCTGTGCGCGTCTTCATGTCATCCGTCAGCATTGAGCTCCTCTGTCATCTTTCCTCAGCCTTCAGCGTCGCACACTCTCATCGCCTTCATTATCTCGGCTCAGGCCAGCCCTCCCCCCACTCCCCCCATCCAGTAAATGCATCTTTGTGCAACTCTCAGTCTCCGATTATGAATCGATGATCATGTGGTATAAGAGAGATAGATGGCTTTTAGTTCCATCCTGTCTCCCCTAATTGTAAAATATTAGTTACATTACACTGTGTCTTTTGATTAATGGAACTTATTTGGAGTAGCCTATCCGATCCCTCCCCCTTCTAAAGTCCTCCACTGACTTTTGAGAATTGAGTGATTTCACTTAAAGCAGACAAATAGGCCCTTCAGCGAGGAGATAGCAAGGCTGTGATACTGTGGGCAAGACAGGCTGTACAGAGTTGTGTATTCCAAAGAAAGGCTTCAGCCCGGCCGGGCAGACGCAGGGCTGCAAATGCATGCCTGGGCCGGGGAACTTCCTTCCCTTCTTTATTTCATCTCTTTTTGGCAAATCTAGCCCATCTTGCTGACTTGCAAAACAGGATGTGAAACAAAATTTAATTAAAATTAAATAAATTGCAGATTTGCTACATTCCCACATGTGGCTCATGAGAAAACAGTCAAATCTGAACTTTGATGAATTCGAGCTCTCGCTCTACCGGGCTCCTTTCTTAGTGTATAGGACGGGGCATCGAAGGAGCATGTTGCTGCCCACGTCCGACACAGGCAGAGATGTTTATCTTTGAATGCTGAATTTATTTTACTTGGCACTGTTTACTTAAATATGGTCTGTTGATAAAGTAAGTCCTTCCCATACAAAAGGGAAGTCGGTGGCTAAATCCCTTATTATAAATAATCGCTATCAGTGTAAATTCAAGGTCACGTTCACTTTCAACCTATGAGTTCAATTAAAAAAGGTCTATTTACTGTCGATGTGTATAATATCTATATGTCAGGGAAACAGGGAGACTTCATAAACAAATCAAATTATCAGCAAAGAAAGGCATTGCAGCTTAGGAATTTCAGCATGCATTTTGAGGGAGCACTTTCAGGTCTCCCGCTGTATAAAATATACACAAATATTTATGTCTATTTGATAGAATATGCTTAGTATTTCATTCTGACCTTTGGATTATTTTTTTAAAAAACTTTTATTTGCATGATTCTTGTACACACTGACTATTATGTATTTTCTGGGGACATGCTATTTCATTTAATGCACTGGGCAAAAGATTGATTTTATTATGTGTAGGGAAGCTGGAAATGTTTTACTTTTTTTTTTTTTTTTTTTTAAAAGCATAACAATGTGTTTATGGCTGCTAACAAAAAAAAAAGGCAGGCAGCAAAACAAACCAAGCCTGAGTTTCAAATTCATTCTGAGGATTAGACAGCCAGAAAACACGGAGATTAGAGATTGGAGGGCTGAGCCCCACCGGTTCAGTCCACCTCCTCCCTCCTGCCCAGGGCTGTGCAGGGAGCCTCGCAAGTGTCTGGAGAGTCAGCATCCACATTTGTTCTGGATGAATAACTCAGGTGCCCGGATCTCTCTTTCCCAGCACCTGAGCCTTGATTTTGGAATTTCTGTATTTCGTTTTCATGTGTGTTTTGAGTCCTTGCTTTGAGGAGCGTGTGTGCGTGAGGACTCTTTGTTCTGAGTGTCAAGGGACTTTTGTAAATGTCAGCTGAGTTTGGGCTGCTGTGTCTAATAAACCTCCTCAGGGCTTAAGATGCACTTTCTCCAAATTTTCATCAGCAGCATCACTCACTTAGTTATCTACATCCATCATATTTTGAGAGTCTTTTATAGAATATTCTTAATACAGCGTGTGAATGCATATTGACAATTGTTGGCACTTTTATATATTCCGCGATACACATTTATCTGTTATGGATCCATAATACCAAATGCGTAGTAAAAAGCTATATCAAAAGGCAGTTATCCCACATGCATAAAACACTCTCACATGGTTGCTTTAATTTTCTTACTACAGCTTTTGAAATCCCTACTTTATACTGATGGACTCCAATATTTCATTTAAGTATGTGCCTGAGAGGAGGTGAGTTGCTTCTAAGGCCAGTGGGTAGCTCTGGCTCTTGTTGGGAGAAGCTCTGTGTTGGGGCTAAGCTCAGAGCATGGGAGGCTGTCTATTGGCCTGGCTGGCCCTCCTGGCAGCTCTCTGGGCTGGAGATGTTTCACCTCCTGGGGACTAGCTGCAGAGAGGGTAGTCTGAGCCTCCAGGAACCTGGCGTCCCCCGAATAACAGCAGCCAATATTTATGGCCATACCCTTAGACAATACCTGCCCGCTCTGCTCCACGCTCTGTGCTGAGCTCCGATGTGTGTCATCCCCTTAGACCTGGCCGTCCACTCGGAGAGAGGCACTAGCCTGAGCCCCTTTCACAGATGAGAAAACTGAGGCTTTGGAAGGAACGAGGGCTTGTTCAAGGCTACGCAGCTGTTAAGAGCTGAAGGTAGAGAGCTGTCTGCCTCCAAAGCTGAGAACAAAATGTTCTCCTTCCTCCTTGAACCTGTCTGCCTGCATCTGGAATTATTTGGAGCTTTACCCTAACCTAGCACTGGATATTATCTTGTTGTTTTGAAGATTCAGTGAGACATTGATTTGTGTACAATATCTCACAGTAAGGGCTCAAATGCCGAAAACGTCCGTCTGTGAGGGCGGAGGGGATGTGATAGGCAGCATCCCCCGTCCAAACAGGAACATTTTCTTTTGGGGAAATACTCATTGCTGCTTTCCTTTTTCAGTTTTCTAAATCATTGTGGGAGGGGAGGGAGTTTAGAAACCTCAGTTATTTGAGTAAGATTTCTGATGAGTTGTGGCTATTCCCGGGACAATGTAATTGTCAGGAAATATTATCAAAATGAGGAGATTCCCTCTCAAAGGTAGATGGCCCTGGCCTTGGGAAGGGGCATCAATGCACTTGTCATGTTTAGAGTGACAATCAAGGACCAGGACTATCCAGGGGCAAGTGCCTTCCTGAGAAAGCGTTCCTGTGTGTCCCGTGGAACAGTGAGGGCAAAAGCTCCTAGTGAATTATAAAGCCTGCTGCATGTGTGAGAGGAGGCAATGTGGTATTAATGGTGAAAAGAAATAGAAAAAAAAAAAAAAACAGGTACACATGCTTGTTACTGAAGGCTGCAAGAAACAGAATTAGATTTTGTTGCTAGATACCAGAAAGTGAAAATTTCAGTGTGACTTTTCATTGGGCATCATGGATTTTAACAAAATAAAATAAACATCTGGTTGCCTGAATGCCAGTGAGGCACCCTCTTTCCTACCACCCTGCCCCCAATTCAGCCAAACTGTGTGTGTAAACACTGTCTTAATTGACTTCAGTTTAGGGAAGTCGGGAAAACAAGCTTAAATTCGTAAAACTGGAATGGACATCCTTGAGGCCTCTCCAGTCATCTAACAGTAGGTATTTATTTATCAACCACTTACTGGGCGTACGGCTTTGTTAGGTGTCAAGGGGGAACAAATGCCAGTAATATTGGGCCACCATCCTAGAGGAGGCCACGTTTGGGGTGAAAAGACTCTTCTAGCAAAACAAAGGTCCAGTGAAGAATGAAGTCCTGTTGTAGAGAGAGGGGGGAAACGGGGCCTCCCGAGGACAGGAGGGGACTCCAGAGAGGAAGTGACTTGAAAGGGATTTGAATCTGGTTAATTATGCTGGTGATGAGTTTGGTAAGGAAGCCTCATTTAGTTCACATTCAGGTCGAGTCTCTCTCTGTATACAGATGTGTCTATTTTGAGACTCAGGAAAGAAATGATTCTATTTGTGAAGTAGATGTTTGTTGGCTGTTTATTAATCGTCATAAACAACTTTCCCCTGGATTCACTGGCACTAAATGGCTGCCCTTCAAATCTTATCCTTAAAGCAGGATCTCGGGATTCTCTGGTGGTTCAGAGAGGAGGGGTTTGGAGCCAGACCACGTGGTTTCATACCCAGCTTCCCCGTTTCCTGCGTCACCCGGGCACATGACTCACTGCCTTTGCACCTCAGTTTTCCCATCTGTAAAATGGAAGGATCATAGTAATTGGGACTTACCTTATAGTTTGTGTAAGGACCGAATGGCACGAATCAACTGTCCCATTCTTAAGACCAAAGTGAGGAGGATCTGATAAAAACCACTCCTCTCCCACAAACAGAATTATTTTTATTTTCCTTTCAGCAATGCTTGGTTCTTTTTCTCTTTCATTTTAGGAAATCATTGTAGAAGGAATTTTACAGCTTGACTAAAGATACTGGCTAACTATTATCGTTAGTTTATGGTCTGGTGGTCAGTGAGGCTGTTGCTTATGGTCTGAGCTAGGAAAGGCAGAAGAACGCGTTTCTAGAGGAGTTAAGGGCTGGAGGTGGGGAGGGAGATTTGTTTGTACAGACCAGAGGCCTCCCAGCAAAATCTCCAAGATCTTTCAAAAGCAAACCAGCCCGCTGACCAGCTGGCTGAGCCGGCAGAATTGAGCAGGATCTTTCTGTATTAACCGTGAGGTCTGCTCAGGAGACCACCTCCGCTGGCCCCCACCCTACATGCACGTGAAAAAAGGAGACAGACTTTGCATCAGGGCGGTCGTCTCCAGAGATCTGCGGCCAGGGGACAAGCCCGCCCCCGCTCGGATCCCAGGCCAAATGGAATAGGAAGATCCGGATAATAAAAATCGACTTGTCACCGAGACATTCCTCAACTGTTAACAATCAAATTCGGGCTGAGGGCGAGGGGGTGGGAATACCAAAGGACATCAAAGGGGGGTCTCACGCCCAGACTCCTCTCCGTTTCAAGGCTCTGTAATTTGGGAAGGTTGTATGCTAAATAATTTGCGAGGCTCCCAACATGCAGGTTATTGTTTGTGGACAGATGGTGCATTGCGTTTTATCGCTTTTCCTTCTGTGGGCCCTCATATGTGGGACTGATGTGCATTCTGAAGTCTTTGTCTCCTTGCTAAAATCTCTAATCTAAAACAGGCAATCAAGCACAGAGGCAGGGCTTCAGAAGGCATAATCAGAGTTTTAAAAGCAAAGAAAAAAAAATGGGGAAGGGGGAAAACCAGACATCCAACTGCAGTTACGAGGCAGATGTGTTTGCAGAGAATGCGAGAGGTTATTGGGGTATTAAAAGTGGACAAATGAAAGGGATTAGGAAGCACAGAGGGAGAGAAAGGGCCACCCTGTGGCAGTGGTGGGCACCCAGGCGGCGATGCCTAGCATCACCCCTGCCTGCAGCCTCTGCCTGGGCCTCCACCTCCCCTTCAGAGACCGACCGGGGGTCTTTGTCTCTGCAGGCGGTCACCGCTGGGCCTAGGAGGCCCCCTCTCGGATCCGAGGCTGCCTTTAAGAGTTAAATCATGTGGATATACAGGAAGGAAATGAAATAGACGAACTTGCTCCTCTTTTCTTCCTACGGATTTTTCTTTTTGATTCTGAAGATAGAATTACTGTTTGTAAGCATCTGAAAGTCATTAGAAACCCTGCAGTCTGTCAGGTGCCGACGCAAGAAACTGCTGAAACCAAACGGGTGCCTGCACCGAGGGCTGGGAATTCATCATGTGCTGATGAGCAGTTATAATAATATATGAGCAAATCACAAGCATTCTGCAAATTAATCAAATTTTTTTCCCCTTCTCCCTTGTCTCTGGGAGAGTGGCTTTGCAGGCAGACGTAGGTGAAGCAGTTTTACTCACAGATGGTCGCTCTGGCATCAGATGGAATTTATATAACAGTAATTCTGATTCTTTGCCAAAGAGGCAGCGAACACACCAGGGAGATTGTAGAAGGCAAGTCATGTGGTTTTGCTGAGGTTGTTGTGGGAAGTTTAAGGGGGGAAATCTCAAATTTTCCTCTTTGCCTTTACTGTTTTTGCCTGAAGGGCCAGAAACGGAACGCCGTTCTGCCATGGGCGAAATCCGTCACGTCTTTTCTCGCGACTTGCACTGAAAGAGTGCTTCGCAGCTGTTGCAACTGCTGGCGGTGACAGAGCCCCAAGACTCCGGCTCCTGGCTGGCTCCTTACAAGATTTAAAGGGGAGAGGGTTCAGAAGGTGGCCACACTGCATGCTAGGAAGAGGCAGGGCCGCCTGCTCGCACGCCCACAGCGCTCACTTACCCTCCTGCTCCCCCTGGCATTGCTAAATCTATAAGGGCTTTTCTTTTGAAGTGTTTTATTAAATGAAGAGTGTAACAACCCTCACTTTAATTACACACGGGCTCCGTTTATAATTCCTCTGGATTTATTCAAGTAGTTGAAAACGATGGTGCCTGGTGATTAAACTGATCATCTTACTTTAGCAGCTCCAAAAGCTGGGAGTGTGTGTGTGTGTGTGTATACGTGTGCAGTGTGGAGGTGCTAGTAGTGTGTGCTTGCACATGGTTGCTTGTCCCTATGCCTCTCCGTGCTTCGGACACCTCCCACTCATTCCAAACTTCTCTCTCCCTTGGGAAATCTCATCTCACACGGGACAAAGGGATACGTGAGTTGACCCTCTTGGATCCACACTGGATCACACCACAAGGTGCCCTTATCCCTGCTGAAGGAAGGATGGTACCAAGATGGCGTGTAGACTGCATTATGCAATACAGTCCTGACGCTGTGAGGTTTTTTCCCTCTCCCCCTGATGTAAAGCCCTGCCCATTTGTTTTGGTTTACGTGACTACAGAGAAATAAGTGGATTAGACAGAAACTTTCGCATGCTTCATTGCAGCTGGGTGCGGACATCTGTCATTCCTCAGCCATATTCTGGATTATGCCAGCAAGTGGATATGCAAAGTCTGACACCTTTGATTTTAGAGAGAGCCTTTTATAGTGGGGGGAAAGAAGAGAAGAAAGGAGGCTCATTTCCTTTGTGACTTCATAAAAAAAAGAAAGACACCTCTCTTCTGTGCTTTATTTTATTTATTTATTTATTTCTGCCAAGTGACGACATTAGTGGGGCTCCAGGACGAGGGCTGAGCATTGAAAAGTTTATGCTTCCATCTTTCCTTTTTACTTTGTAATTTTCTATTGTTCACAGTACCAATTTGTGGAATTGGGCATGATAAAAAGTAGCTATTTTAAATATATCCAGTGTGCCCATCTATATGGATATATACTGTGGGTATGGATTGTGGGTGTCTGATTCCTTTATGGGAAGAGAGATGTGCGATTCTTTCTTACACATAAACTCACATTAGTACAATACAACCTCACTGAATTGTGATGGAATGTGACTGCTCCCGCGACACTGTTTTTGGTGAGCTGCTCTGCAACCCATATGGGCCCCCCCCATAGGAAATGCACTAATGTTTTTATGAAAGATGTGTGCAGGTAGTGAATTATCCACAGATAACCTTGGATGCCAGCTTTTAGTGGATTGGATGTCGATACACTTAAGGCGCTTCATGCTGGTGCTTTCATAGGTCGGCCCCTCCCCTTGTGGCTTTCCTGGTGCCATAGAGAGCATAGCACACCCTTGGCACAAGCCAAGCTCCAATATTGGCCCCCCTCCCACATTTAAATTGTACAATAAAACAGAAACTACAATTAAGGGCTGATGTGTTCATTTTAAGCGACACAATGGAAAACAGGAAGCCACTGAACCAGCAGAGACCACCCACTTGTTTATTTCACTGGGTGTGTACAAGAATGCAACTCATCTGCTGGGTGAAAAAAACACACAAAGCCTCGCCCAGTCTCCCTGTTCCAACCCCAAAGAAGGTGCCATACTGACTGTTTAGATGAGAGTGGTACTAGGTGGAGACTGGAAAGTCCAGGGCCCACAGGCGCCTGGCTGGTGATGCCTGGGAAGTAAACGGGTGCCAGGCAGCGGGAATAAGTGGGACCCAGCTCCCCAGCGGCTGCCTCCAAGAAGATCTTGCCAGACCTCCTGACTTTGCAAGAGAAACTGGAAATCCATGTTTTAATGTGAAATATTTTTTTAAATGTAACATTGGCAATGAATTACATTTTCTTTTTTAAAGAAATAGTGTTGGGGGAAAAATATGTGGGCCTGCAGCTTGTAACCACTAGGAGGGTGAATGCATTTATGTCTACAGCAGTGATGGAATCTATGGTGCAGAGGCCTGTGGGCTTTTGGAGCTCACAGTTGGGTGGGCGGTGCCATCCCAGTCCCCCACAGAAAGTGGTAAGGTGAAGGGAAAGAGTGGGGGAGGGGAGGGCGTGGTTCTCGGAGCTGTGATTGGGATTCAGAGCTTCAATGCAGGAAAGAGGAAAATGCAGAGTTACCCAGTGAGTCAAGTTGCACCTGAGAAGCCGTTCAACACCCTCCACCCACGTGGAGAATGGGAGGAAGAGCCTAGGATTAATAACTGAGATTGGGGTTACTAAGGGGACCCCCTGGAGCACAGAGCACTGAGATTTTCCTGCTGAGGAAAACAGCAAGGCATGGTGGGGCATTGGTAGGGAGGGTGTGCAGGGGAGGGTGCTCCAGGGTCACCTGTTAGGAGGTGTGGCCTGCACGGAGGAAGGAAGCCAAGTGCCAGGCTCTGAGCAGGGTGTACATAGCAAGGTGGGGACTCCTGTGGGCTGAACCCCCGGAAAGAAGTCCTTCAGTAAACAACGTCTGCTTCCTTATTCAGTCCCTACTGTGTGTAGAGCCCGCTAGAGGGCAGCAGTTTCCAGCCTCCTAGAGGAAGGAATAGCCCCACCAAGCCCACATCACAGGAAGCCATTAGCAAGCAGTGCCTGATAGAACATAATTAAATGCCTAATTGTGTGGTGCCACAGATAAGTGGAGCTCTGCAGGCTGGGTCCTGAGAACGGCTTCCAGGAGGAGTTGGGGCTTTGGTGGGTCTCAATGGAAGAAGATGTGGGGGCTGGAGATGGGTGAATTTCTAGTAGGAATGGCAGTGTAGAGTAGGTAAGAAGGGATTGCAATTTGGAAAGCCAGGTTAAGGAGGTGAGATACTGCAGTGAGAAATAGGGAACCACGGATGCCTATAGAGGAGGGGTGGGCACATGTATAGACAGGATTTGGGGACTTGACTTGGTATGGATGGTGTGGCTTTCTTCAGCCTGGAGAAGTCTCACTGTTGGTCTGAGGTGGACTGTTGACCCAGCGGACTTGGTACCCAGAAGAGGGTTTACAGGGATAGGGCTGGCTGTCACCACCTCTGCTAAATTCTGTGCATCCTTACAGCCCATCTTATTGCCAACAGGAATTTCAGATAACTGTGTTTAGCCCAGTGTTCCTAAGGAGGGAAGCGAGGGATATTAAATGTGTGAATCATAGGTGCTGCATCTGCTAATTTTAAACTCATTCTTATTTTTGCCATCTCTGAGTACCCTAATAACTTCACTTAATATTTAAAAATTAATTGGTTAAAAACTTAAAATATACAACTCTAGCTTTGTTTTAGCAATAATATCCAACTCTGATTCACTAGTTTTTGGGTTTTTTTTTTTTTTTTTTGCTAAGGCTGTTAACCTGAAAAGTGATCAGCTTAGTTCCATTTAAAATCACCTTTGGAGCCCGGTTGAATAAGCACCTCTCTCCCAACCGCCGCAATGTTGGAGAGAGAAGGGAATTTCTGGAGGAGTGAGGTGGGCCACCAGCCCCTCCACTCCCGGCTCCCCCCTGGCACTTCCAGGCCAGCGCCTTCTCTTTGGTTTCTCCCGGCATTTCTTTAAAGACTAAATGCACTCACCCAGAGACAAACTCTGGGTATCATTAGAGTATTATTACATTACACGTCGAAAAATCTTCAAAAACGGAATGTAAGTTCATCGACCCTTTGAAGGTTATTTAATGATAAACATAAATGCTTTCATAAAATCCAGGCAATGATTTAAGGTCCCCGATCAATAGTTGCTGTTGAGTGCACACCGGCAGGGCAGGCCGGCTTGCCTGACCACCCAGGCAGGCTGGTAGCTCCACTCATCATAGGAGCCTGGGTAAGCAAATAAACAGGATATAAGGCAAAGTCTGTAGGGCATGCACAGCAGAGGGGCGATGAAGTTGCCGAGGAAGGGAGCCGCCACCTAGAGGCCAGGCCCCAGGAAGGGTGACCCTGAGGCTAGCACCTGGTGGGGCTGAGCTGGGAGGCATGGGAGACTCTGCACCCCTAGCTAGAGGCTTCTCTCTGCTGATGTCCTGCTGAAATCTGGCATCGTCTAAGCTCTTATCCTAACTGCACTTGGGCCTCGAGCTGCAGGGAGACAGCAAGACACAGTGCAGGTTGAGCTCCAGCTGCAGGACCAGGTTCTGCCTTTCTCTGGCTTTGTGGCTCTGGACAGATTCTGTGTTAGTTCATTCTCAAACTGCTACAAAGATAGGATCTGAGACAGGGTAATTTATAAACAAAAGAGGTCTAATCGACTCATAGTTCTGCATGGCTGGGGAGGCCTCAGGAAACTTACAATCATGGCATAAGGTAAAGGGGAAGCCAGGCATGTGTTACATGGTGCAGGTGAGAGAGAGGGCAAGGGGGAACTGCTGCTTTTAAAACCATCAGCTCCCGTGAGAACTCCCTCACTATCAAGAGAACAGCATGGGGGAAGTGGTCCCCATGATTCAATCACCTCTCACCAGGACCCCCCCCCCAACACCTGGGGATCACAGTTCAAGTTGAGATTTGGGTGAGGACACAGAGCCATACCGTATCATCCGACAAATGGGAGCCCAACCCCTGACTTCAGCATTGGCAGAAGAATCAAAATGCACATCCCCCATCTGAAGTTCAAGGTTACCACGCAATGGGCATGTAATAGATGAAGTATTTGAATACTTACAGCCTTTTCTAGCAAACATTCATTTAACTCTATGTGCTGCACTTTGTGCTAAGCATCAGGCCTTATCTCATTGAATCCTCACAGCAATCCTATCAGGGAGCTATTATTATTATTGCACCCATTTTACAGATGAGAAAACTGAGACTTAGAAAGGTTAACTGGCTGGCCCAAGAGCACACACAACCCATAAGAGGCAGATATGTTTGAGCCCTGGTGTCTGGCTTGAGAATCTACAGTCTTCATCACTGTGCTTGAATAAAGAAAAATGCTGCATGCTAGCAGGACAGTGGTGATTTCTCAAAATCTGCTGTGCTGCCTTCCCTGATCCTTGGGTTGCAGACCCAGCAGACTGTGGGTGTGCCATACGCCCTTCTGAAGTTTTTGTGTCAACCAAAGTTAAGTATTAGCTGTTTGGTTCTGTGACTTTGGAAGCATCTCTTGATGTGGGGTGTTGGTTTCTTCCTGTTCACAGAAAATCAATCAAATCCATTTTTAAAGAAACTTTCAAAATAAACTTTTAATTTTAGTATGGATTTAGATTTATAAAAATGTTGCATAGAGGCCGGATGCGGTGGCTCACGCCTGTAATCCCAGCACTGTGGGAGGCCGTGGCAGGCGGATCACCTGAGGTCAAGAGTACAAGACCAGCCTGGCCAACATGGTGAAACCCCACCTCTACTAAAAATACAAAAATTAGCTGGACCCATTGGCGAGCGCCTGTAGTCCCAGCTATGCAGGAGGCTGAGTCTGGAGAATTGCTTGAACCTGGGAGGTGGAGGCTGAAACGAGCTGAGACCGTGCCACTGTACTCCGGAGCAAGACTCAGTCTCAAAAAAAAAAAAAAAAAAAAGAGGTTGCATAGATAATACAGAGAACTCCCATAGATTTCACGGCCATTTTTCACTATCATTAACATCTTACATTGGTAGGGTATGTTTGTCACAATTAGTGAAGAAATATTAACACATTATTGTTAAATAAAGTCCATATTGTATTCTTAGTTTTTTAGTTTTTACCCAATACCCTGTTCTGCTCCAGGATACCATATTATGTTAGGTGTCCTGTCTCCTTCCACCTTCCTGGCTGCAACAGTTTCTTACTTCTCTTATTTCTGTTGATCTTGACAGTTTCCAGAAGTATTTTGCAGAACATCCCTCAGTTGCAATTTCTTGTGTGTAGACTGGAGTTATGGATTTAGGGAAGGAAGACCACAGAGGTAAATTACCATTCTCATCATATCAAATCAAGGGCACATGCTCTCAGCATAACCTTGATCTGCTGGCTGGGGTCATGTTTGTTGGGTTTCTCCACAGAAGTTACTCTCCCATCCCTTTCCATACTGTACTCTTTGGAAGGAAGTCACTTGGCACAGTCCACTCTTAAGGAGTAGGGAGATATGCTCCATCTCCTCGAGCAAGAAATAGCTACAAAATTATTTGGAATGCACAAAGCATTTGTCAGTCCTTCTCCCTGTACTTATTGATGTGATCATTTATGCCAGTATGACTTGTGGATATTTATTTTAGACTCTGGGTCATAATCTGATACTACGTTGTTTACTTTGTTACTCATATGGTTCTAGCTTTGGGTATGGGGGCTCCTTCAGCAAACTCTGTGCTAATCTGACACCCTCCACTCCACCATCAATATGTGGGATATTTTTTCTTTAGTACTTTCTTACTTTGCAGCACTAAATGCCCCAGGATTATTTTTGTATATTTCCTATCCCAGTCCTAGAATCAGCCATTTCTCCAAGGAGCCGTGGTCCCCTTTTTTGAGAGTGGTATTAGAAACCAATGTCACTGCTTCTAGACCCCCTCAGCTGACAGAATAAGGAAATATAAGCTTGTGTACTAACTCCTGTATATACACACATCTATATTATAAATATGAAGTTAAGCTTGAGTTCACACAGATGTCTTCAATCCATTACCACATAGATCAAAATGCACTTGTAAAATAAGTACTTTTTTTTGGGTAGCCTTCTAAATTAAAACCCAAATCACAGGAAATTTGAAACCTAAATTTATTTGTACTAAGGATATTCCAAAGTGTTTTAGCATCTTTGATGAGATGGATGAATATTTTTTTAAACTGAAAACATAAATTACGTACCTGATTGGAACCATTCTTGCCTATTTGGAATTAGGAAATTTTTTAAAGTATATGTGCAACTGAGAAAACAGCTCTCTCTGTGGGTCTAATGATTCTTTATGTACATTTTACCCTGTCATTGTCCTACTGAGCCGCTGAGCCTCTTGAAGCTGAAGGCAGGATTGCTAGGGTCCTGGGCTGGCATCCTCCCATTTTGCAGCCTCAGGGTCAAAGCAGTAAATATTCAAAGGAAGCAGTAGGTGATGGTGAGGGGCTTCAGGGCCCCCAAGTGAAGACAAGCCCAGCACCCTGCAGTCCTGACCCCCTCATGAACCTGTTGTACCACCATACCCAGTGGATTTCCCCCAGGTGGCGGGGCCCACTCTGGGGAGTTGAATTTCTTTTTCTCTCTTCTCTCCTCTCCTTCTTCCATTTCTTTCTTATTTCTTTCTACTCTTTCTCTTTTTCTCTCTCTCTTTCTTTCTTTCTTTTTCTTTCTTTCTCCTTCCTTCCTTTCCATTTACCTTTCTTTCTCTTTCCCTCCCTTCCTCTCCCTCCCTGTCTCCCTTACTCTTTCTTTCTCTCCTTCCTTCCTTCCTTCCTCCCTCCTTCCTTCCTGCTCTCCTTTCTTCCTCTCTTCCTCTTTATTCTTTCTTTCTTTCTTTCTTCCTTTCTTTCTCTCTTTTTCTTTCTTTCCTTCTTTCTCTGTCTCTCCCCCCTCTCTCCCTCCTTACCCTCCACTCCCCTCCCTCCCTCCTTCTCCCTCTCTCCTTCTCCCTCCATCTTTCTTTCCCTCCCCTCCCCTTTCCTCTCCTCTCCTTCCTTCCTTCTTTCCTTCC